>NC_069499.1:849075944-849355944 GCF_027579735.1 Bombina bombina | reverse complement strand
GCATGCAGCAGCAACCACAGCCTCCCAGAGACTGTTCAGAGAGGTGTACTGTTTTCCCTCCTTGTAAATCTCACATTTGATGATGGACCACAAGTTCTCAATGGGGTTCAGATCAGGTGAACAAGGAGGCCATGTCATTAGATTTTCTTCTTGTATACCCTTTCTTGCCAGCCACGCTGTGGAGTACTTGGATGCGTGTGATGGAGCATTGTCCTGCATGAAAATCATGTTTTTCTTGAAGGATGCAGACTTCTTCCTGTACCACTGCCTGAAGAAGGTGTCTTCCAGAAACTGGCAGTAGGACTGGGAGTTGAGCTTGACTCCATCCTCAACCCGAAAAGGCCCCACAAGCTCATCTTTGATGATACCAGCCCAAACCAGTACTCCACCTCCACCTTGCTGGCGTCTGAGTCGGACTGGAGCTCTCTGCCCTTTACCAATCCAGCCACGGGCCCATCCATCTGGCCCATCAAGACTCACTCTCATTTCATCAGTCCATAAAACCTTAGAAAAATTAGTCTTGAGATATTTCTTGGCCCAGTCTTGACGTTTCAGCTTGTTTGTCTTGTTCAGTGGTGGTCGTCTTTCAGCCTTTCTTACCTTGGCCATGTCTATGAGTATTGCACACCTTGTGCTTTTGGGCACTCCAGTGATGTTGCAGCTCTGAAATATGGCCAAACTGGTGGCAAGTGGCATCTTGGCAGCTGCACGCTTGACTTTTCTCAGTTCATGGGCAGTTATTTTGCGCCTTGGTTTTTCCACACGCTTCTTGCGACCCTGTTGACTATTTTGAATGAAACGCTTGATTGTTTGATGATCACGCTTCAGAAGCTTTGCAATTTTAAGAGTGCTGCATCCCTCTGCAAGATATCTCACTATTTTTGACTTTTCTGAGCCTGTCAAGTCCTTCTTTTGACCCATTTTGCCAAAGGAAAGGAAGTTGCCTAATAATTATGCACACCTGATATAGGGTGTTGATGTCATTAGACCACACCCCTTCTCATTACAGAGATGCACATCACCTAATATGCTTAATTGGTAGTAGGCTTTCGAGCCTATACAGCTTGGAGTAAGACAACATGCATAAAGAGGATGATGTGGTCAAAATACTCATTTGCCTAATAATTCTGCACTCCCTGTATATGTGTGTGTTTATATATGTATATATATATATAATATATATATATGTGTGTGTGTATATATGTATATATACTGTGTGTGTATATATATATATATATATATATATATATGCCATAAATGTACTTTAAAATTATATCTAGTAAAGTAAAATCAATATTTTGGTCTGCTTGAGATATATATATATATATATATATATATATATATATATATATATACAGCCCTTTGTAAAAACATTGGATAAAGAGGATATTATATAAAAAATGAAAGTTAAATACATACTGTATAACATAATCACATAATGCTGCTAATTCAAAAGGTGCTAGTAGCCCCAGTGTAATTATCTATATCTTGAAGTAAATTCAATATTTTGGTCTGCTTGAGATATATATATATAAATATATATAGATGTATGTATATATATATTGAATATATATATATATATATATATATATATATACTGTATGTGTGTATGTATGTGTGTGTATTTACTTTATGTGTATATATATATATAAATATATATATATATATATATATATATATATATGTCAAATTGTCATTATAATTAGATCTAGTATAATTAGATCTAGTGAACGATATCTAGTGAAGTAAATTTTGCTATAAATTGCACATTTTTAAATTGCACATTTTGGTTATATATATAGCCTTACATGCAAAGGTGGAAATAACAAACGGAAAATATCTGCATGAAATTGAGTTCTAATTATTTTTACATACAGATATGCAACAGGGTTAGCCTTGAAAAAAAATAAAGTATGAACATTATAAATTATAAAAGCAATTAGGGTGCTTTCAAACATCATCTTTCTAAGGGTACAAAATGACATGCTGGGTAACAAAGGATTGTAATCTACAAAACAAAAGTACAAATGTATGTAGCAGGGTTAGCCAATAAAAGTATTTTGTATTTTCCATCTCTTCTTTTATGCTAACCCTGATGCATATCTGCATGTTTACAAATCGAAGACCGCAATTGCATGCATATTTTTAGCGTTTATTATTTAACCCCCTTTGCATGTAAGGCTTTGGCTTCTAAAGGTTTAGCTTTGAAGAGGCAGTAGGGTGCTTGAAAAGGATTTTGCACAGATAAAAATAGCCTTACATGCAAAGGTGGAAATAACAAATGGAAAATATCTGCATGAAATTGAGTTCTAATTATTTTTACATACAGATATGCAACAGGGTTAGCCTTGAAAAAAATAAAGTATGAACATTATAAATTATAAAAGCAAGTAGGGTGCTTTCTAACATCATCTTTCTAAGGGTGCAAAATGACAAATAAAATAAACATTTATAAATAGATATGTAGCATGGGTATCCTATAATTAAAACTAGGGATAATTATAAAATAAGTAATTTGAAGTGCAAAATTACACAGACTTACTATAAAATGGGAACATTATAAATTTTAAAAAAAATTGAAATTATTTTTTTATAGTGAAAATGCTCATGCAAGGGGAGCAAAATAAACAGTTATGCTGCAATTATGTGGGTGCACTAAAATATATAAGACAGAGAAGCACTATAATGTGGCACCAATCCAACTGACATGATAGGGAACAGCTCCTGCTCTAAATGCTGTTTAGCAGATCTGATCCCTTTCATGCTGTGCCTGAATGTAATTTATAAAGACAATAGTGCACGTGTGAGGAGGGAGTCACGTGCACATGCAAGGGGGGTCACGTGCACACTCCGGGGGCTCTCGTGCACACTCACATGCACACAATGGGGGGAAAAAATGCAAATAGGCTAATCTTGGATTGGAAGATAAAATTTGTCACTCACAGTGAGCCCATCCTCCTCTAGGCGTGGGAGGTGGTCAAGCCTCAGAACAATTGGTAAAACAGACAGGAGAAAAGTAAGTTTTATAATACTTTTACTATCTAAGTTTTTATTTTGAATGCTCATATACATTATAAACTTAATCCTCTATGTGGCTGTATATTTGTTTTGGTTTTGGTTTTGTGTTTTGTGCTGTGTTAACTGGTCCTTTAATAACTATTTAATAGCTACCTAGTTAAAATAATTACAAAATTACCTGTAAAATAAATCCTAACCTAAGTTACAATTAAACCTAACACTACACTATCATTAAATAAATTAAATAAATTAACTACAAGTACCTACAATTAAATACAATTAAATAAACTAAACTAAAGTACAAAAACAAACAAACATTAAATTACAAAAATTAAAAAAATATTACAAGAATTTTAAACCAAATACACCTAATCTAAGCCCCCTAATAAAATAAAAAAATCCAAAATAAGAAAAGTCCCTACCCTATTCTACATTACAAAGTATCAGCTCTTTTACCAGCCCTTAAAAGGGATTTTTGCGGGGCATGCCCCAAAATAATCAGCTCTTTTGCCTGTAAAAAAAAATACAACCCCCCAACATTAAAACCCACCACCCACATACCCCTACTCTAACCCACCCAAACCCCCCTTAAATAAACCTAACTCTACCCCCCTGAAGATCTCCCTACCTTGAGTCGTCTTCACCCATCCGGGCCGAAGTCTTCATCCGATGGGGCAGAAGAGGACATCCAGACCGGCAGAAGTCTTCATCCAAGCGGGGCAAGAAGAGGTCTTCTATCTTCATCCATCCGGAGCGGAGCGGCAGCATCCTGAAGACATCCGACGCGGAGCATCCTCTTCTTTCTTGATCCGGCGACTAAATGACGGTACCTTTAAGTGACGTCATACAAGATGGCGTCCCTTGAATTCCATTTGGCTGATAGGATTCTAACAGCCAATCGGAATTAAGGTAGGAAAAATCTGATTGGCTGATTCAATCAGCCAATCAGATTGAAGTTCAATCCGATTGGCTGATCCAATCAGCCAATCAGATTGACCTCACATTCTATTGGCTGATCGGAACAGCCAATAGAATTCAAGGTCAATCTGATTGGCTGATTGAATTAGCCAATCAGATTTTCCTACCTTAATTCCAATTGGCTGATAGAATCCTATCAGCCAATCGGAATTCAAGGGACGCCATCTTGGATGACGTCACTTACAGGTACCGTCATTTAGTCGTCGAATCAAGAAAGAAGAGGATGCTCCGCGTCGGATGTCTTCAGGATGCTGCCGCTCCGCTCCGGATGGATGAAGATAGAAGATGCAACCTGGATGAAGACGGATGGATGGATGGAAGACCTCTTCTTGTCCCGCTTGGATGAAGACTTCTGTCGGTCTGGATGTCCTCTACTGCCCCATCGGATGAAGACTTCGGCCCGGCTGGGTGAAGACGACTCAAGGTAGGGAGATCTTCAGGGGGTAGTGTTAGGTTTATTTAAGGGAGGTTTGGGTGGGTTAGAGTAGGGGTATGTGGGTGGTGGGTTTTAATGTTGGGGGGTTGTATTTTTTTTTACAGGCAAAAGAGCTGATTACTTTGGGGCATGCCCCGCAAAAATCCCTTTTAAGGGCTGGTAAAAGAGCTGATACTTTGTAATGTAGAATAGGGTAGGGACTTTTATTATTTTCGGGGGTTTTAATTTATTAGGGGCTTAGATAAGGTGTAATTAGTTTAAAATTCTTGTAATATTTTTTTATTTTTTGTAATTTAGTGTTTTTTTTTGTACTTTAGTTTAGTTTATTTAATTGTATTTAATTGTAGGTACTTGTAGTTAATTTATTTAATTTATTTAATGATAGTGTAGTGTTAGGTTTAATTGTAACTTAGGTTAGGACTTATTTTACAGGTAATTTTGTAATTATTTTAACTAGGTAGCTATTAAATAGTTATTAACTATTTAATAGCTATTGTACCTAGTTAAAATAAATACAAAGTTGTTTGTAAAATAAATATAAATCCTAAAATAGCTACAATGTAACTATTAGTTATATTGTAGCTAATTTAGGGTTTATTTTAAAGGTAAATATTTAGTTTTAAATAGGATTAATTTATTTAATTAATTTAATGATAGTGTAGTGTTAGGTGTAATTGTAACTTAGGTTAGGATTTATTTTACAGGTAAATTTGTATTTATTTTAGCTAGGTAGTTATTAAATAGTTAATAACTATTTAATAACTATTGTACCTAGTTAAAATAAATACAAAGTTGCCTGTAAAATAAATATAAATCCTAAAATAGCTGTAATGTAACTATTAGTTATATTGTAGCTATATTAAGGTTTATTTTACAGGTAAGTATTTAGTTTTAAATAGGATTAATTTATTTAATTATAGTAATATTATTTTGTTAGGGTATGTTAGGGTTAGGGTTAAACTTAGGTTTAGGGGTTAATAACTTTATTATAGTAGCGGCGATGTTGGGGGCGGGAGATTAGGGGTTAATAATTGTAGGCAGGTGGCGGCGATGTTAGGGAGGGCAGATTAAGGGTTAATAAAATGTATTATAGTGTTTGCGAGGCAGGAGTGCGGCGGTTTAGGGGTTAATACATTTATTATTGTGGCGGCGATGTCCGGTCGGCAGATTAGGGGTTAATACTTGTAGTTAGGTTGCGGCGACGTTGGGGGGGCTAATTAGGGGTTAATAAAATTTATTATAGTGTTTGCGAGGCGGGAGTGCGGCGGTTTAGGGGTTAATACATTTATTGTAGTGGCGGCGAGGTCCGGTCGGCAGATTAGGGGTTAATACTTGAAGCTAGGTTGCGGCAACATTGGGGGGGGGCAGATTAGGGGTTAATAAAATTTATTATAGTGCTTGCGAGGCGGGAGTGCGGCGGTTTAGGGGTTAATACATTTATTATAGTGGCGGCGATGTCCGGTCGGCAGATTAGGGGATAATACTTGTAGTTAGGTTGCGGCGATGTTGGGGTGGGCAGATTAGGGATTAATAAAATTTATTATAGTGTTTGCGAGGGGGGAGTGCGGCAGTTTAGGGGTTAATACATTTATTATAGTGGCGGCGATGTCGGTCGGCAGATTAGGGGTTAATACTTGTAGTTAGGTTGCGGCGACGTTGGGGTGGGCGGATTAGGGGTTAATAACTATAATGTAGGTGTCGGCGATGTTAGGGACAGCAGATTAGGGGTTCATAGCTCTAATGTAGGTGGCAGCGGTGTCCGGTCGGCAGATTAGGGGTTAAATAATTTTATGATAGTGTTTACGATGTGGGGGGGCCTCGGTTTAGGGGTAGGTAGTTTATAGGTGTTAGTGTACTTTGTACCACTGTAGTTAAGAGCCTTATATTCCGGCGTTAGCCCATAAAGCTCTTAACTACTGACTTTATTCGGTAGATTCGGATTGCCGTGTATTACACTAGTATTGTACAGTATATTAGGTTATATCACTCTGCTATGGGTTACACCTAATATACAATACATAATACTAGGCTAATACACAGCATATCCCACCTAACACATACCGAAATTCCGAATTTCGGAACCGAACCGAATCAAACCAAATTCAGCCGAATTTATTTGAATCAGAATAAATCCGAAATGAATTCATTCAAATTTGGCGAATTCGAATCGATCCGAACCGAAATTCGAAAAAATCCTAATCAATCCGAACCGAAACAAATTTTTCGATCATGCACATATCTAAAAAATACTGTTATCATTAGGAAGTTTGTTCAATAAAATTTGAATTGTACTCTTAATAGTTGATAACATGAGAATTATGCTGACTGTTGTTTACATCAATTACGCCTAGATTTAGAGTTTTGCGTTAGAAGGGGTGCGTTAGCTACGCGTCTTTTTTTTCTAACACACAGTGTTTTTAACGCTGGTATTTAGAGTTTAAAAGCAACCTTCTAACGCGACTCCTAACACGTCTATTTAATACGCGTAATCACGCCCGCATTAGACAGTCTCCCATAGAGATCAATGGCAAATAAAAAAAAAACGCTTTTTTCACCTAACACTCGATCTCGCGAGAAATACGCACTGCTCGGTCATATGACGTATACCACATAATGCACAACAATAACACACTGCAAATGTCATAACAACAATCACAACATAGCACACACGCATTACACATTCACAAGTGGGGAAAATTAAAATAAAATATAACTAAACGAGGAAAACGCATATACTTTATGATACGGAAATACGGAAATTAAAAAAATTTAAAATAAATGCACACTCATACACAAGCAAAATACTTGCATTCAACATTACGAAATATTAGGACAAACATAAATATACAACACTTCACTATCTAATATGACACCATCACCAATTAACATTTACATATAATACTATTGGACAATGTTATAGAAAATGAGCACTATGACATCATCGCATTCTACACATTCCACAAATACTAACTCAAAATGAGCATGCGCAAATTCAAACAACTAATACACATTGCACGCATACTAATTACTAACAAAGCACACCTGAACACAATTTACAAGGCAAACCGGTACATCATTAAACATTTACACAGGGTATATAAGCACCACACAAGCATGGCTTCTTTGACTGTGTTGCTGGTGGGTTTTTGGAGATTTGAGATTTAGTGAGTTATTGTGAGAGTTAGTGCGAGTTAGTGTTAGTGTGAGACAGTCAGTTAGTGTTATCGTGAGTTAGTGGTAGTGTGAGAGAGTCAGTTAGTGTTATCGTGAGTCAGTTAGTGGTAGTGTGAGTTAGTGGTAGTGTGAGTTAGTGGGAGCATGAGTTAGTGGGAGCGTGAGTTAGTAAGAGAGCGGTAGTGAGCGACAGTTGGTTTGGGTGAGTGTGCGAGTGCTTTTTCTGTATACGTAACATATTTACATGCAAACACATTCAATACATACATACAGTTATCAATAACACTACATACACTCCATACCCCATACCCTCTCATACTACACTCCATACCCCATTCCCTTTCATCCCTTTCCCTCAAATCCCATCCCCATCCCCTAGTTACATTTAGTTTACATATCCTCCTCTTAGTCTTCTTATACATTTTGGTTGGTTAAATACTCCTTACCCTCTTTTATTTATATCCCTTTCACACTTTGAGCACTTTTTTGTATTTTTATTTCTTTATTTTGACCCCCTTTCATTTGTGCACAGTCACTTTTTGTTGGAGTAGTTAGGGCTTAGTTTAGGGAAGAGATGGAAGAGGAGGGCAGGCAGGAGATTAGTCAGGGGAGAGGGAGAGGGGGGATGAGAGGGAGAGGAACAGGACAGGAAGGGGGGCAAGAAGCGGGGGAGGAAGCAGTGGGTGGACCCAGCCACTTGGTTCAAGATGAACAAATGGCTGGGCCCAGTGGCGGACAGAGTAGGGCTTCACAGTCCGGGAAACAGAGGGCACCATCACAGGGGAAGGCCAAGGCGACTAGGGAGGTGAGGTTTACTATGGAGGAGAAGGAGGTCCTCATAGAAGCGTATATGGGCAGTTATAGGAGGCTGCAGGCTCAGAAGACCACCCCGAGTGACAAGAGGAAGCTCTGGCGGGAGATAAGGGATGCAGTTAATGCAGTGGGGGGCCATAACAGAGATATGAACTCTATTAAACATCGCTACCGGGACTGCAAGATGGAGCTGAAAAAGAAAATAATCAGGGAGTACCAACATGCCACAGGGACTGGTGGCGGGCCTGCATTGACTGTTGAGTACTCCCGATGGGAGGAAATGTTGCGTCCCAGCATCTCCGAGGTGGCCATAGTGAGGATCGGAGGAATCGATACCGGGAACATGCCACTCTCATCTGATGGTAAGCTCATTTAAGAATCTATTAACATCCAAAATAAAAATGTATTTAAGGATAAGATTAATGCTATTACGCTGTTTAACACATTATTACGTAAATGCATTCACAATGACCTTGCGATTACATTAGTATCTAGGCTACAGGTTAGGTGTGCATATAAACAGACTGAAAACAAACGCAAAAACATTCAGATTGACCAGATAGATATCACAAACACAGTTTGGAAAATGCGGAAATCACATTGATTGTTAGATTTCAAAGTGGATTAATGAGGCTGCTTTTGTAATTCAATTGGAAGCAAAAGCATTTACATCTTTATTTGGAAATATGCTAATATATACATTTCTTTCTTTTTGCAATATACAGAGTCTGGGGAGGAGCCAGCACAGCAACCACAGGCTCCTCATTTTCCCAGGTATGAGAGTAGTAGAGATGACTTGACACCTCGGAGAGAGGAAGAGGCCCCCCCTGAAGCAGAAGAAGAGGCCCCCCTGAAGCAGAAGAAGAGGCCCCTCAAGCACCAGCAGGCCGCCGTACACCAGCAGGCCGATGTGCACCAGCAGGCTGATGTGCACAAGCAGGCCGCCGTGCACACAGGAGATAGCTGAGGTGCAGGTGTTACTCGATTACATCGAACAGATGCGTACCTCCCAGATGGAAAATATCCAAACTAGAATTCAGATGACCGAAGATCTTCGTGGCATTCCAGAAGGACAAAGAGAAATTATAGAGATCCTTACAAGAATTGAACAAGGACAAATCCTGAGTTAACAGATTCAAGAAAATATGTTGAATTTCTTCCGGGAGGCGCATGCTGGGCCATCTGCTTCTGGGCCATCTGCTGCTGGGCCATCCCATCTTGGTACTCCTCCATCTCCTCCTCACCTTGGTCATCCCAGTACTCCTCCTTCCCCTCTTCACACAACATCTCTGATGAGAACTCGTCGGAGGGGGCAGTTGCCCCCCCCCCCCAGAGCCTCAGTCTCATGGGAAGAGGGGAAGGAAGAGGAAGGAAGTATTTTTTGAGATGTTTATTTTGTATTTATTTAATGTGTAATGGATAGGTATGTGATGATGTGGTTTTCATACACTTGTGGACCACACTCTGTATATAATCTGCTTCTATGGGACCGGGTCCATGGAGGCAGATTGTTTGCAGAGTGTGGGTTATAAGTGTGTGGACACCACATCATCACATACCTATCCTTGTTCATGATATTGATTGGTTTCTGTGATGTCCAAACTGTTTCCCTAATCTCAAACAAAATGACCATTACAATTATACATGATGCCATATTACTGTTTGAATGCCAATAACACAGCTTAAAGGGACAGTCAGAACATTATTGTTTACAAAGCAAACACTGTATTACGCATTATCAAGTTTGAAACAAAAACATGGAGAAATACACGTGTGACTTATGTGCTTACCCTTGTATCTATGCCTATGAAAAATGACCACTTATTTATGCTATTCTGACATAAGAAAATTTTAGACAATCAATGATCAATCCAGGGCAAATATGCTGTATGAGCTCAAGTTTTTCTATATCAAAATGCTATCAAAATGCCCTCTAGTGGTCAAAATGCATTCTGATTACATGCACTCTTCAAGCTCTAAGAAATGAGCACACAAACCTCCTAGGTTTAGCTAGCAAATAAGAATAACCAGAGAACTATGATAAATTGGTGATAAACATTTGAGATTTTTTTTTTTTTTTTAAAAATGCATTTTTCATAATTGGTTTTTTAGACTGTCCCTTTAAAAAATGACATATGCTAACATATACTCATATTTTGTGATTGTTGGTATATCTACATGTACTTGTTCAAACAAGAAATCTTGGAATAGGATTTCTATTGACGTGTTAAATAAAGTCTATTTTCTTAAAGAGACATTATTGTGTTTGATTTTTTTTAGAAAGACATTTTATTTACAAGGAATATGGTTTAAAGTCCTTTTATGAGTGAATAAACAAATATATGCTCACAATTATATATTTGGAGATTAACCAATGTGGAACTCATACATGACACAATAATCAACATTTGCATTAAAGGGACAGTATACAATCTTTTTCAGAGAACTGCATGTAATAGACACTACTAGAATCCACAAGATTACCACATACTGATATCAAAATCCATCAGAAAAAGCTTTAAACACTTTCTTAGAAATTTGGTTTATCTATATTGAAAAGATATCTGGAAAGCCCATTCCAAGTGGAAAATAAGACAATACCCCATCATTTGCATATGAAAAGACCCTTTACACAAACAGGAGCAAGCTGGAGAAGGTAGCTGATGGTACTCACATCAAACTTTGAGGCTTGGCGAGGAGTCAGAAAATTACTTAAATGTTATTTGAACATAAGCCAAACTAGACATCTATGTGATAAAAAACGGACTATATAAATAGAGTTAAAAAACATATTTGTGTTTTTAATGTGAGTGTATAATGACCCTTTAATAAAATATATGACGACATAACATCTAAAAGAAGTAGGCATCTCATATATTTAGCATATGATAAAGAAAATGCATATTGATTACTTTATTCTCAAATACAATAGCACATATTTCGGAATTCGATATGTTGAAAATTAAACACAACACAGTCATTATTCATAAAAAGGAACATATTGTTGACAAACATATTAAACAAGATGGACTATATTCATGGATTTGCATTTGCCTCAAAATATCTTATGCAGGAAAACATTTTGCTTTCATTCGTTTATTCAACGAGACATTCATCAAAAGAGAATGTTGTGTTCTTTATCAGCTATGGGTCAACAATGTTACATGATTCACACAATCCATACTCGCCATGGTTTTAAACTTGTCTTCTCATTCACAAACGTGGGTTACGTGCATATTCAAATATTGCGGGACTACGTAATCCAATCAGATGGTTTTTACACCTTTGCATGTGACGTCTTAATTAACATGGCGCATCCTTGATCGCGTAAAAACGCCATCCAATAAAAGGCGCATCCTTGATCGCGTAAATACACCATCCAATAAAAGGCGCATCCTTGATCGCATAAATATGCCATCCAATAAAAGGCGCATCCTTGATCGCGTAAATATGCCATCCAATAAAAGGCGCATCCTTGATCGCGTAAATACGCCATCCAATAGAAGGCTCATCCTTGATCCCGTAAAAATGTCAGCCAATACAAGGACTCATTGGACAGCCTGGCAGGTGACGTCTTAAGCAACATGGCGCATCCGAGATCAAGGAAAAACTATAGCCAATACAAGGACTCAGTTGATAGCTTGGCATATCAATAAGAAACGTATTTATATTTTAGAAACTAGTATGTGTCTATATTGCTAGCTAGGAATGTCACGCTAGATAACGTAATACTGTGATATATGGAATAGAATCCATTAGTGAAAATAAGGAGATATTTCATTTTAACAAAGGATTTTTAACTAAACTATTTAGCAAGCAGCATGTTTTAAATAGACATGAAAACAATATTTTAAGGTTACACGATTATGTACGACATTGCAATTTGAAATACATTGTAACAATAAATGAAAATATTTTGATTATTGTGTTTCATGTCCCTTTAACTGAGAATTAATGCTAGGAGATGCATTCTGAAAATAGGGAAGTGTTATATATTATGTGTTAAATGGACAGTCAACCCCAGAAATTTAGTTTTTTTTAAAATATAGCTAATCCCTTTATTACACATTACTCATTTTTGAACAACAAACACAGTTATATATTAATATACTTTTTACTTCTGTTATTATCTTGTATCTAAGCTTCTGCTGACTGCCCCATTATTTCTGTTCTTTTGACAGACATGCAGTTTAGCCAATCAATGCTAACTCCTAGGTCACTTTACGTGCATGAGCTCAATGTTATCTATATGAAACATGTGAACTAATGCCTTATAGTAGTCAAAATTTATTTAGATTAGAGGCAGTCTTCAAGGTCAAAGAAATTAGCATATGAACGTCCTAGTTTTACCTTTCAAATAAGAATACCAAGAGAACAAAGCAAAATTGTGGATAAAAGTAAATTATGAAGTTGGTTAAACTCGCATGCCCTATTTAAATCATGAATCATCTTTTGGGACTTGACTGTCCCTTTAACTATAACTATGGTGTCCATCTTTAACATTTAAAAGGTACACATGATAAATACATATGTCATTGATGTTTTCAGATATGTTTATATTGTTTTGGAATAAAAATAATGACACATGTATTGATCAAACGTGTCACTTATTCAAGTTGAAATATGGTCAGCCTACCTATAGCCATATATCGGAGGATAATTAATTTTTAAAAATATTAATATAAAGATATTCATCATCTAAAATATGCGCATTACACACAGTGATTGATTTGGTTACACTACTACAATAAGATATAATTGAAATTGGAATACATGTGCTGTCAACATTCAAATAAGATTTTTTTAAAATAAGATTATTTGTCCTGGTTCATGTAAAAAGGACAAAAACGCTTTAGAAATGTAGATCCATTCCTTAACAATTGTGGTCAGCATCACTTAAAGGGACATGAAATACCAAATAAAAAAAATCAGGATTCACAGAGAGGATACTATTTACATAAAAATAACACTTTACAGAGATTATCTCATTGTATCAATCCTGGGATCATTTGTTAAAGGTGCATCAATTCATGCAGAGTTTACAAATGAACACATGGATGTGAAATTAAAAATATACATACATATATACAAACATCAAGATATATATATATATATATATATATATATATATATATATATAATAGCAAATATCAGAGGGAACGCAATTGCTGTAAGAGAGCTTTTATATGAAAAACCGACAGTAGAACTTCTAGTTCTGTCAGTATTTTAATTGTAATGGTGCAGACCCTTTCAAATTATTTATCATGGTTAAGAAAGAGGAGAGAGAAATCTAGGAGTGTAATCCTAGTTAAGAAAAGACAGGGATTTCAGCACTCTTTTTAGAAAATAAAGCTCTTGAGACCAAAATATGTTTTTAAACAGTGAATTCTTTAATCCAATTGTGAACAGAGAAATCTTCCAGCTATATGTACACCACTCCCCCGGTGGAAAGGACACAACACTTATAGTATTTGTTAAAGGGAGTTGAAAAGAAAACAAAATTTACTTCTAAATATACTAGAGTTAGTAATATAAACCTGACCGGTCAGGGGTGCACATTTAGTACGTGGATAAACAGCCAAACACTACATAAATTTGTAGATTGATACCTATATATAACCTCTACACCCTGCTGCTCACAGAACCCCTTTTAAAGAGGTATAACCTGGGCAGGTATGAAAGAATGGGATCTAAGAGGTCAACTAAGGGTATCAGGAACAGAAGCAGGTCACAGCTTATTATCACAATTACAATATGGTATGCAATGAATAGCGTATAGTGGTATACAGACATGAAATGTAAAGCCTTAAATTCGAGACTCACTACACCCAGCTGCTCACAGTACTCCAATTAAGGAGAGTATAATACCGGGCAGTACAAAAAGTCGTAATATCTACCAGGATCTAAGTGATCTCTAAGTTAGGCTTATTTACACTCAACAAAACGCATTTAAGCGACTTTTTGCAATAAATACAGACAGTATGTGCCCTTATTATGCTTTTTTGTTATTTTGTTAGTTCGTCATGCAAAGCTTTGCTGTAGAAAGGAATAAGCAGAAGTGTAGAGTTGTAGCATAAAGCACAATGCATGATATCTTCTTAATAGTGCTGTGATCGTAGAAATGCTGACATGTAAAGCTGCATGCAAGGAAACATTGTAGCAAGCAGAAGGGAAAGCAGTTCAGATGCTGTTTGTTAGGAGTTCAACTTAGCGTATGTAAAACAATGTTGCTATTCTTGGCAGCTATTATAACAATACCCATAGATTTCTTTGTAAATGTATTCCTCACACAGCAATCAGACAATGCAGTTTTCACAGGTAACCATATTTGTATTCGACCGTAGTACAGTTCATATTAGTGAACCTTACTGTGACACATACGACCTTGCTTATTCATTCAGACGTATCACTGTGGCATAATGTGTCCTAGTCGTTTCTCCGATCCTCAGAATACCGTTGTTACACTTCTGTATATTGCACCGCAGGTACCATCAACCATGCGGTTAGGAGGCTGTGTTTGTGGCGTGCACCACGTAGGCCGGTCGGCTTAGCCAATGCCGACGCGCGTTTCACCCGCAGGGCTGTTAGACACACCGGGCTTCGTCAGGGCGGTATATTGAATGGACTCCTTCAGTCCTATTTTTATAGTATTTTGTAAGAGCGCCCCTGCTGGAGGTGAAAATACAATGCATATCTAGTTGAACACAAACATGAAATTAAAAGCAACCAAATATTGGTTGCTTTTAATTTCATGTTTGTGTTCAACTAGATATGCATTGTATTTTCACCTCCAGCAGGGGCGCTCTTACAAAATACTATAAAAATAGGACTGAAGGAGTCCATTCAATATACCGCCCTGACGAAGCCCGGTGTGTCTAACAGCCCTGCGGGTGAAACGCGCGTCGGCATTGGCTAAGCCGACCGGCCTACGTGGTGCACGCCACAAACACAGCCTCCTAACCGCATGGTTGATGGTACCTGCGGTGCAATATACAGAAGTGTAACAACGGTATTCTGAGGATCGGAGAAACGACTAGGACACATTATGCCACAGTGATACGTCTGAATGAATAAGCAAGGTCGTATGTGTCACAGTAAGGTTCACTAATATGAACTGTACTACGGTCGAATACAAATATGGTTACCTGTGAAAACTGCATTGTCTGATTGCTGTGTGAGGAATACATTTACAAAGAAATCTATGGGTATTGTTATAATAGCTGCCAAGAATAGCAACATTGTTTTACATACGCTAAGTTGAACTCCTAACAAACAGCATCTGAACTGCTTTCCCTTCTGCTTGCTACAATGTTTCCTTGCATGCAGCTTTACATGTCAGCATTTCTACGATCACAGCACTATTAAGAAGATATCATGCATTGTGCTTTATGCTACAACTCTACACTTCTGCTTATTCCTTTCTACAGCAAAGCTTTGCATGACGAACTAACAAAATAACAAAAAAGCATAATAAGGGCACATACTGTCTGTATTTATTGCAAAAAGTCGCTTAAATGCGTTTTGTTGAGTGTAAATAAGCCTAACTTAGAGATCACTTAGATCCTGGTAGATATTACCACTTTTTGTACTGCCCGGTATTATACTCTCCTTAATTGGAGTACTGTGAGCAGCTGGGTGTAGTGAGTCTCGAATTTAAGGCTTTACATTTCATGTCTGTATACCACTATACGCTATTCATTGCATACCATATTGTAATTGTGATAATAAGCTGTGACCTGCTTCTGTTCCTGATACCCTTAGTTGACCTCTTAGATCCCATTCTTTCATACCTGCCCAGGTTATACCTCTTTAAAAGGGGTTCTGTGAGCAGCAGGGTGTAGAGGTTATATATAGGTATCAATCTACAAATTTATGTAGTGTTTGGCTGTTTATCCACGTACTAAATGTGCACCCCTGACCGGTCAGGTTTATATTACTAACTCTAGTATATTTAGAAGTAAATTTTGTTTTCTTTTCAACTCCCTTTAACGAATACTATAAGTGTTGTGTCCTTTCCACCGGGGGAGTGGTGTACATATAGCTGGAAGATTTCTCTGTTCACAATTGGATTAAAGAATTCACTGTTTAAAAACATATTTTGGTCTCAAGAGCTTTATTTTCTAAAAAGAGTGCTGAAATCCCTGTCTTTTCTTAACTAGGATTACACTCCTAGATTTCTCTCTCCTCTTTCTTAACCATGATATATATATATATATATATATATATATATATATACAGTACATATATAAAATCATTACTATGCTAATCATAATCTTGCAAATAAAAAGCTTTCCGAAAAGTATATCAAGAAAATGAATCCAATTAAATTGGAGATGTAAATATTAAAGTCATTTACAATTGTATTACATATATGATTCCGGAAAGACCATTATTTGGTTTCTGGTCCCTTTAAGGATTAACCACATAAACTAGAGATTTCAATCAATGACATGAATAAAGAGGACAAAGAATCGTGGAATTACATTTATTTTATTAGTATGTCATAAAACATAAACAACGCTTAAAAAAAACATGTTGAAAGATCAGTAAAATTGGAGCCATTTGACAAGGTAAAAGAGAGCATCACAGTCCTTGGAGGGAGTTGGCAAGGGCCAGCACAGCCCCATTGGAGCCATTTGACAAGGTAAAAGAGTGCATCACAGTCCTTGCAGGGAGTTGACAAGGGCCAAAAAAGGCCAGCATATCCACATTGGAGCCATTTGACAAGGTAAAAGAGTGCATCACAGTACTTGGAGGGAGTTGACAAGGGCCAACAAAGGCCAGCATAGCCACATTGGAGCCATTTGACAAGGTAAAAGAGTGCATCACAGTCCTTGAAGAGAGTTGGCAGCACAGCCCCATTGGAGCCATTTGACAAGGTAAAAGAGTGCATCACAGTCCTTGGAGAGAGTTGGCAAGGGCCAGTACAGCCCCATTGGAGCCATTTGACAAGGTAAAAGACTGCATCACAGTCCTTGGAGAGAGTTGGCAAGGGCCAGCACAGTCCCATTGGAGCCATTTGACAAGGTAAAAGAGTGCATCACAGTCCTTGGAGAGAGTTGGCAAGGGCCAGCACAGCCCCATTGGAGCCATTTGACAAGGTAAAAGAGTGCATCACAGTCCTTGGAGAGAGTTGGCAAGGGCCAGCACAGGCCCAATTGGAGCCATTTGACAAGGTAAAAGAGTGCATCACAGTCCTTGGAGGGAGTTGACAAGGGCCAGTAAAGCCCCATTGGAGCCATTTGACAAGGTAAAAGAGTGCATCACAGTCCTTGGAGGGAGTTGGCAAGGGCCAGCACAGCCCCATTGTAGCCATTTGACAAGGTAAAAGAGTGCATCACAGTCCATGGAGAGAGTTAGCAAGGGCCAACAAAGGTCAGCATAGCCACATTGGAGCCATTTGACAAGGTAAAAGAGTGCATCACAGTCCTTGGAGAGAGTTGGCAAGGGCCAGCACAGCCCCATTGGAGCCATTTGACAAGGTAAAAGAGTGCATCACAGTCCTTGGAGGGAGTTGACAAGGGCCAGTAAAGCCCCATTGGAGCCATTTGACAAGGTAAAAGAGTGCATCACAGTCCTTGGAGGGAGTTGGCAAGGGCCAGCACAGCCCCCATTGGAGCCATTTGACAAGGTAAAAGAGTGCATCACAGTCCATGGAGAGAGTTAGCAAGGGCCAACAAAGGTCAGCATAGCCACATTGGAGCCATTTGACAAGGTAAAAGAGTGCATCACAGTCCTTGGAGGGAGTTGGCAAGGGCCAGCACAGCCCCATTGGAGCCATTTGACAAGGTAAAAGAGTGCATCACAGTCCTTGGAGGGAGTTGGCAAGGGCCAACAAAGGCCAGCATAGCCACATTGGAGCCATTTGACAAGGTAAAAGAGTGCAAGAGGCACAACAATAATCAAAAAAGGCCAAATGGCAACAATAAAAAACAGAACAGCAACATGTGGATGGAAGATTCTTATCTGCGCCCTTGGAGCATCTCCAGATCCTCCACTTATTGGGCATCCCCTTCATTGTCCTGTGCCTGTCCAGCTCCAGATTCAAGCATTGACTCTACACGCATCATACGTTGTAGAGTCAAACGCTGAACCTGTAGCTGGGCATGCATGGTGTCGTTCATCCCTCTCAGGACCACTGCTTTTTTTAACACGGCCTGCTCTACGCATGCTAGAGCTTCTAGCATGAGCCATGTTGAGTCACAGCCTAAAATAAAGAAAATTAAAAATATTAATGATAATTACACAACATAATAAAAAATGAGCAAAGATACATTGTCATCATAAAGACAAATCATTCTTTAAATTAATTTGTGGAAATTGATTATTTACACATTAAATATGTTCTTCAGACATAAAACATTAAAGGGACAGTTTACTCAAACATGTTCTCCCCTTTAATTGTTTTTCAATGATCCCACTTTTACAGCTTGAGTGTATAAAATCTTGTAAAAGGATTTCCATTGTACTTACATTGGCAATTTACATAGTTTAGTTATACTGTGGTATCCACACCTATCCTTAAACATTTTGGCGTTGAGGCCAAGCTGTGTAAACATAGCAACCATAAGAAATTACATTCCCACTGGGTTATACAAGAGATAATGTATGAAAAATTTAAAAGAAATTGTTGGATCCAAGTAGTGGTGATTTGTATATGTAGTGATATCAAATTAAAGGGACACTGAACCAAAATATTTTCTTTTGTGATTCAGATAGAGCATGACATTGAAATCAAGTTTTTAATTTACTCCTATTCTTAAAATGTTATAATTCTCTTGCTATCATTATTTTAAATGCAAGAATGTAAGTTTATATAGCAATGACTGTCTGTAGAATGTAAGTTTATATAGCAATGACTGTCTGTACAATTCGAAAATGATTATTGTGGTTTGGCCTGGAATATGCATGTGACATCATGATGGCATGAATTACAAATCAGACAAAAAAATAAAGAATAATCAAAGCATATGTTCATGCTGCATGATATAGAAAGGGGGCAGTAGTGTATTCTAAAAGAAAAAGAATATTCCTTTTTAAAGTGCAAAATCTGTAGACTGATTTTCTTCAATAAAATGTTTTACAATAAAAAAACATGTTCGATACATGTTAGATATATTTCACATACCATCAGACTCCAAGGGAGCCTCTTCCTCCTCCATCCCACATGTTAAATCAATCTCTGTAAAACATAACATGTTGTGTACATGTTAAGATCAGAAATTATAACATGTTACTGTTGCTCAAAGACACACATCAATGTTGCATTAAAGATATACACATCCAAAGTTATGATTTACATCATTTTGATGGAGCATACAAATGACATTAGATTTGTTATTCTCAATGATTCATATTTTCTATTTATTGTCTGTATTATTTTTGAAATCATAAAAGCAGAGTACATGGAACATTTAAGAGTTCTCATGTGTGTATCACTTGATGATTGTTGTCCAAATTGAAAATCTAAACCAACATATGCTATCCATCTTCTGAATAACAAAGGTGTAGACTAAGAAGCTTTGAGATCTTAATCTTTCAATATTAAAATAAAATTGATATATAATTAGAGGAGTAAATTATATGTTTGATTCAAATGTAATGCTTCATCAGAATCATGCTCATAATATTGATTACCAATACACCTTCAATGACATATAAATGAGTCAATGGACTTACCAGAAGACTGCAAAGGCAGCTCAGTGTCAGTGCTGGATCCCTCTGGGCTCCCCACAACAACTCTCTCTATGAATGATATAGATATATATTAGTGAACACAGTTTGGACATCACTAAATCACATCTGTATTGATTTATAAGAATAATCAACCTTGAAATGTGAAGAATAGAGCAGTCATCAGAAGAATAAATGCATGATTGAATCAAGGGGATTATGAATAAAATGATGTATTTAACATGTTTAATTTCTGACTATATTAGACATCAAATTCATCTCATATGGTTCTATTGCATATCTAAATATACCCATTGATCAATGTTCTTCAAAGAATACACACAAACAACATTTGGAATAACAACTGTCGACAAATATAAACAAAGACATGTGGCACATCGAGCCATTTGTGCAATGTACAGTAATATTGTTTAGGACAAAACACATATTGATCATAATACCAAACAGAATTGATTTTTACAAATATGTAATCATGGTCCTGTTACAGTATGCTTAAATCTATAAAGTAACTCCAACAGTGAATATGTGAATTATATATCAATATTGTTGAATCCAAAGAATATAAGGATGAATTAATCTATTGTTTATTAAAGGGACACTGACATCAATTTTTACAATCAGTGATTTCACTTTTCAAACTGTAAAAAATTATTTTACATTGACTCCTATTATAATATTTATTTGGCAACATTTTAATCTTAAAGGCAGCTAAGTAATTATTGTTATCAATAAATATTGGTCGTTGAAGGTATCCACCAATCAGCAAGAACAATCCAGGTTGGTCAACAAAAATGGAGCTGCAGTTAAACTTACATTCTTGATTTTCAAATACGTTTATCAAGAGAATATTGAAAATATGATTCTAGGAGTCAATTATAAAGTTGATTAATATTGCATGCTCTGTCTGAATGACAACAGTAATAATTTTTGCTCAGTGTCCCTTTAATCTAAAAAGATATTGATTTGACAATGTCGCTGTTAATGAATTCTCTAGTCCATATGTTGATGTAATGAATGGGATGGAGCATGCAATTACAATCTAATATGTTAGTTAAGGATATCCTCAAGAATCTTTAATTATCCTCTCTTAAAGGGACATGAAGGTCCAAATGTGTAATTGGATACTTTTTGCATTAAAATCAAGCATGTGATTTGTAAATAATTGATAATAGACTTATTTTGGACTTGTTTTCTTCATTGTGTTATAATCTTTTTTGAAAGGAGCAACTATGTACTACTGTTTTCTGAACACATGCGGCTAGATTTAGAGTTTTGCGTTAGAAGGGGTGCGTTAGCTATGCGTGTTTTTTTCCCCCCGCACCTTTTAAACAACGCTGGTATTTAGAGTTCTCTGAAGGGCTGCGTTAGGCTCCAAAAAGGGAGTGTACAGGCATATTTACCGCCACTTCAACTCTCAATACCAGTGTTGCTTAAGGACGCGGCCAGCTTCAAAAACGTGCTCGTGCACGATTCCCCCATTGGAAACAATGGGGCAGTTTGAGCTGGAAAAAAACCTAACACCTGCCAAAAAGCAGCGTTCAGCTCCTAACGCAGCCCCATTGTTTCCTATGGGGAAACACTTCCTAAGTCTGCACCTAACACCCTAACATGTAACCCGAGTCTAAACACCCCTAACCTTACACTTATAACCCCTAATCTGCTGCCCCCGCTATCGCTAACCCCTGCATATTATTTTTAACCCCTAATCTGCCGCTCCGTACACAGCCGCAACCTACATTATAGCTATGTACCCCTAATCTGCTGCCCCTAACATCGCCGACCCCTATATTATATTTATTAACCCCTAATCTGCCCCCCCAACGTTGCCGCTACCTACACTTATTAACCCCTAATCTGCTGACCGGACCTCACCGCCACTATAATAAATGTATTAACCCCTAAACCACCACACTCCCGCCTCAAAAACCCTATAATAAATAGTATTAACCCCTAATCTGTCCTCCCTAACATCGCTGCCACCTAACTTCAAGTATTAACCCCTAATCTGCCGACCGGACCTCACCGCTACTATAATAAATGTATTAACCCCTAAAGCTAAGTCTAACCCTAACCCTAACCCCCCCTAAGTTAAATATAATTTAAATCTAACAAAATAAAATAAATCTTATTAAATAAATTAATCCTATTTAAAGCTAAATACTTACCTGTAAAATAAACCCTAATATAACTGCAATATAACGAATAATTATATTGTAGCTATTTTAGGATTTATATTTATTTTACAGGCAACTTTGTATTTATTTTAACCAGGTACAATAGCTATTAAATAGTTAATAACTATTTAATAGCTACCTAGTTAAAATAATTACAAAATTACCTGTTCCGATCAGCCAATATAATGCGAGCTCAATCTGATTGGCTGATTGGATCAGCCAATTGGATTGAACTTGAATCTGATTGGCTGATTCAATCAGCCAATCAGATTTTTCCTACCTTAATTCTGATTGGCTGACAGAATCCTATCAGCCCATCGGAATTCGAGGGACGCCATCTTGGATGATGTCCCTTAAAGGAACCTTCATTCGTCGGGAGTCGCCGGAAGAAGAGGATGGATCCGCGTCGGCTGCTTCAAGATGGTCCCGCTCCGCGCCGGATGGATGAAGATAGAAGACGCCGCCTGGATGAACATGTCTACCGGTCTGGATGTCCTCTTCTTGCCGGATAGGATGAAAACTTTGGAGCCTCTTCTAGACCTCTTCTTGCCGGATAGGATGAAGACTTCGGACCCTCTTCTGGACGGATCGGTGATACCCGGCGTGGTGAAGATAAGGTAGGGAGATCTTCAGGGGCTTAGTGTTAGGTTTTTTAAGGGGGGTTTGGGTTAGATTAGGGGTATGTGGGTGGTGGGTTGTAATGTTGTGGGGGGGGTATTGTATGTTTTTTTTTAAATGCAAAAATGCTGTTTTCTTTGGGGCATGCCCCGCAAAAGGCCCTTTTAAGGGCTGGTAAGGTAAAAGAGCTGTTAACTTTTTATTTTAGAATAGGGTAGGGAATTTTTTTATTTTGGGGGGCTTTGTTATTTTTTTAGGGGGCTTAGAGTGTAATTAGTTTAAAATTCTTGTAATCTTTTTTTATTTTTTGTAATTTAGTGGGGGGGGGTTTGTAATTTAGTTTAGTTTATTTAATTGTAGATAATTGTAGGTAGTTTATTTAATTAATATATTGATAGTGTAGTGTTAGGTTTAACTGTAACTTAGGTTAGGATTTATTTTACAGGTAATTTTGTAATTATTTTAACTAGGTAGCTATTAAATAGTTATTAACTATTTAATAGCTATTGTACCTGGTTAAAATAAATACAAAGTTGCCTGTAAAATAAATATAAATCCTAAAATAGCTACAATATTATTATTCGTTATATTGTAGCTATATTAGGGTTTATTTTACAGGTAAGTATTTAGCTTTAAATAGGATTCATTTATTTAATAAGATTTATTTTATTTTGTTAGATTTAAATTATATTTAATTTAGGGGGGGTTAGGGTTAGGGTTAGACTTAGCTTTAGGGGTTAATACATTTATTATAGTAGCGGTGAGGTCCGGTCGGCAGATTAGGGGTTAATACTTGAAGTTAGGTGTCAGCGATGTTAGGGAGGGCAGATTAGGGGTTAATACTATTTATTTATAGGGTTTTTGAGGCGGGTGTGAAGCGGTTTAGGAGTTAATACATTTATTATAGTGGTGGCGAGGTCCGGTTTGCAGATTAGGGGTTAATAAGTGTAGGTAGGTAGCGGCAACGTGGGGGGGGCAGATTAGGGGTTAATAAATATTATGTAGGTGTCGGCGATGTTAGGGGCAGCAGATTAGGGGTACATAAGGATAATGTAGGTTGTGGCGGTGTACGGTCAGCAGATTAGGGGTTAAAAAATGTAATTATAGTGGCGGCGATGTGGGAGGACCTCGGTTTAGGGGTGCATAGGTAGTTTATGGGTGTTAGTGTACTTTAGAGCACAGTAGTTAAGAGCTTTATGAACTGGCGTTAGCCCATAAAGCTCTTAACTCCTGACTTTTTTCTGCGGCTGGAGTTTTGTCGTTAGAGTTCTAACGCTCATTTCAGCCAAGACTCAAAATACCAGCGTTAGAAAGATCCCATTGAAAAGATAGGATACGCAATTGGCATAAGGGGATCTGCGGTATGGAAAAGTCGCGGATGGAAAGTGAGCATTAGACCCTTTCCTGACTGAATACCAGCGGGCGGCCAAAACCAGCATTAGGACCCCTTAACGCTGGTTTGGACGGCTAACGCAGAACTCTAAATCTAGGCAATGATTTGAACATATGAAAATAGGCCTATTTCAGCATAAAAAAACAGCCGGTTAATCCCAGTAATGCATTGCTTAACCTAAACCGACCGAGATATGTTTTTCGAATAACGATAACAATAGACTGAACCAATTTAGCTAATCAAATGTTTATAAAAATCTTGAAAATCACGTGTCTAAATCATTCAATGTAAAATTTAGTTGTCATGTCCCTTAAATGACTAAAAAAAAAAAAAATATGTAATGTATATTTTAAAATTCGAAACATATGCAAAAATGTGTGAATGTGTTCAAAATGTATACCAATAATATCAAGCAATACACAGGGGAAGAATATAAATTGGTCATTAAAAGAATCTTACAGTAAAATGAAGATATCAAGAATAGAAGGGATATCTTCAAATAGTCCAAATTTCAGATTTGTATTACAATGTAATCCAAAATTTGTTTTTTGATTCTTAATTTAAAATATTTAAAAAAATTAATTTGAGGATCCATATAAATATCGATCAATGTGGATGTATTATGTAATGTTCTGTCTATGTTTCTAAGACAAATGTCAATTAAAATGAGACATACCATACTGTGACAAGCCCTGGCTTGAGGTTCCAGCACCAACATCCAGATCTGTAAAATATTAAATGAGGATTGGATATCATTAATACAAATCAGGCCATGTTGAAAACCTTTTCTTTTTTTACAAATCAGTGACAAACTAATAATCTATTTTTATTTCCATGAGTTAATTGTTTCCTCAATTAATGTCATCATAAATATATCCTGTACTCTTATTTTCAATCTGTTATGTTGTTGACTGTAGCTTTAATTAATTTGTTGTGTTATTTCATTCTCATCAATTGATGGACATAGTTCATTGTTTATTAGTGATGTCCCGAACTGTTCGCCCGCGAACGGTTCACAGCGAACTCAGCTTGTCCACGTTCGCCACGGCGGGCGAACACATGCAATGTTCGATCCGCCCCCTATGTGTCATCATTGAGGAAACTTTGACCCTGTATGTCATAGCCTTCTGACACATTAGAGCCAATCAGCATCAGACACTCCCTCACAGACCCTCCCATCTTCTTGGCAGCAGCCATTTTAGACTCATAACGACCTTGCTTTGTTAGTGAGAGGACGTTTTGTTTTGCTGCTGCTGACATTATAGGGAAATAGATAGCTAGGCTAGTGTATTTAGTGTCCACTACAGTCCTGAAGGACTCATCTCATCTCTGCTGCAAGGACAGCACCCCAAAAAGCCCTTTTTAGGGCTATAACTTCAGCCGTTTTTTTTTTTCTTAGTATTTTTATTAGCATTTGCCTGGCTTTCAGCCTGTGTGTGAGGCTCACAGCATATGCTGTGATTACTGCCACCACTGATATCTGCCTTACAACATTAGTTTAAATTTAACCAACAAAAATTTGAAATTATTTTGCTAGTGTAATTTATTTTCATTTTCTATCAGGCCTGTGTCACACAGCATATACTCTGGTTCATTGCTCTGTGCCAGCCACCAGTGGTCATATCCGCTTATAACATTATTTTAAATTTAAAAAAAAACTTTTAAATCATTTTGCTAGTGTAATTTCATTTTCTATCAGGCCTGTGTCTGTCAGGCTCACACATTTTATACTTCAGTTTTTTTCAGTATTTTGGTTAATTGCTCTGTGCCAGCCACCACTCATATCTGCTTCACCTTATTTTAAATTTAAAAAAAAAACTTTTAATTTTTTTTGTTAGTGTAATCTAATATTATTTTCTATCAGGCCTGTGTGTTTTGCTGACTTACAAAGCATACTGTGTGTAATTGCTGCCCTCCCTAGTCTATGAGCCACGACTCATATGTGTTTAACCTTTTTTTAAATTCCCCCCCCAAAAAAAACTTTAAATCATTTTGCTAGTGTAATCTAATTGTATTTTCTATCAGGCCTGTGTGTATCTGACTTACAGAGCCTACTGTTTTTAATTGCTGCCCTTCCAAGGATATCAGCCACGACTCATATGTGCTTAACCTTTTTTTAAATTTTAAAAAAAATCTTTAAATCATTATGCTAGTGTAATCTAATTTTATTTTCAATCAGGCCTGTGTCTAACTGTCTATCTGACTTACATAGCATACTGTTGTTGCTGCCCTACCTACCAGCCACGACTCATATCTGCTTTACATTATTTAAAAGTAAAAAAAAAAAATTTAAATCATTTTGCTAGTGTAATTTAATTTCTTTTTCCATCAGGCCTGTGTGTTTCTGGCCCACATCATATAGTTAGTGTTACACAGTTTATTTTTTATTTTTTTCCACCACTTATATCTGGTGTAACAACATTAGTGTCAATTTTATTTAATTTTTTTTTAACATCAGTCCTCTTCTAGTGTTATTAAATTTTAATAGCCAGGCTGCCATTAGTGCCTTTATTTATCTATCAAATCGATCAAACTATCAAACGTATCTATCAAATGTAGATTGCATCTATTGATCGATGTAATTTGAATCAATAAAATGTATATTACATATTTTGATTGATGTAATTCGTATCTATCAAATGTATATTGCATCTTTGGATCGATAACATTCGTATCTATCAAATGGATATTGCATCTATTGATCTATGTAATTCGTATCTATCAAATGTATATTGCATCTATTGATCTATGTAATTTGTATCGATCATATGTATATTGCATCTATTGAGCTATGTAATCTATGTATCTATCTATCAAATCTATCTATCTCGTGGTTGTGCAAATGGACTGTTTGCGGTTGTTTGCGGTGCGTTACACTTAGAGTTTGCTCTGTCAATGTGAAGCGGCCGTAACCCTTACACTACCTGATAGATACGACATCATAACTGATGTTTTAAAGCACGTTATTGCAAACAATTTGGGGATGTTAGGTGATTTAGGCCCTTTATGGGTTAAAAGCAGACTCTGCATCAACTATGTAATTTTCCATGGGTTGTTTTGTCAGGGATCCCCCTCCAGCATGCCACAGTCCCGGTGTTAGTACCCTTGAAACAACTTTTCCATCACTATTGTGGCCAGAAAGAGTCCTTGTAGGTTTTAAAGTTCGCCTGCCTATTGAAGTCAATGGCGTTTCGCCGGTTTGCGAACAATACCGGAAGTTCGAGTCCGCCGTTCGCAAACCGAAATTTTTAAGTTCGCAACATCACTATTGTTTATTTTGATTTTGCTAGTACATTTTTAAAAATGTATAAGATTGAAAATAAGAATACTGTATTCTTCACATATATAATAATTAACATTTACATTTGACCATCATGTGTAAAGCGATGCCATTTACAGCAAACACATGTTCACGTGTGTGCGGAATTCTATTTTTCGTGATCATTGCGCAATGATTCCAAGTGGAATTACGCATCCGTGATTTGACCAACATGTGTAAAGCGATGCCATTTACAGCAAACACATGTTCACGTGTGTGCGGAATTCTATTTTTTGTGATCATTGCGCAATGATTCCAAGCGGAATTACGCATCCGTGATTTGACCAACATGTGTAAAGCGATGCCATTTACAGCAAGCACATGTTCACGTGTGTGTGCAATTCTATTTTTCGTGGTCATTGCGCAATTATTCAAAGCGGAAATACGCATCCGTGACTCAAAATAAATTTGGATAGAGTAGTGTGATGAGTATCATTTCATAAAGACTTCAAATATATTTGCAATTTGGTGTATTACGAGATGCAAATGGTATATTTGTTAATATTGAACAATAACAACGAAAATTTCTAACTGTCTTAGGATTTGATAGTTAATTTATGAAATGGCAGATGATAGTGATTTCACGGATGCGCAATTCCCTTTTCGCTCTGTGACGCATATTCTGTAGAGTGCAAGAAACATCATTCCTATTTCATGTGTGACTAATCTAAATTCAGATATCTAAACATCATATGTAGCGTATGTTGTGAGATCTATATAGGTTGAATATCTGACTATATACACATTTCTTAAAAGTCTAATCAAATATTAATATATTATATGAAGTTGGATAGTTACCTGGTTCAGATTCTCTGTCCACTCCTCCCAGGCCACCGGACGGAGAAGCAGCTGCACTGGCCCCCGGGTCAGGACTTTCAGATCCAGCAGCTGGGAGGGAAGAAGAGGAGGCCAAGGATGGAGAGGATCGAAATCTGTTGGGGACCCGGAGACTGAGGAGCTCGCATAAAGTCACCTCATAAGGGAGTAGGTAGAGTCTCCGCGGGGGCTTTTTTTTTTTTTGCCACCTCTTTTACGGGCTTGTACCCACTCCCTTATGAGGTCGACTTTTTTGGTCAATCGCAACCTCATATCTCCGAATCTACGCATGATCTGATCCTGGCTTCTCTGGACGCCACACACCAATTGAACCGAATTGGTGATAGACGCCCAGAGGGCCTTCTGAACATGCGCATCTGTCGACCTCCTCTTGTTCCCAAACAGCTGCGGATAAAAGTCCTGGACGGCGTTGACCAGTGCAGCACTCTCCGGCTTGGTGAACCTGGGAGGTGTCATGCCTGCTGGGTTTCAGAATATATAATATAGAATAATAATATATATTGCCTGCAGGCATTAGAGAACTGACAAAGATGGCAACATGTAATGGACTTTTATATGGTAAAGTAAACATGAGATTCACCATGGGACATGTTATCTGTACATCTGATTGGATAAAACTTTGAAATATTGTTATAATGTCTGTGAGAACATCCTGACTCAAGTTGTGTTTGTGTGATGAACTCTGATTGACCGTTCCTTAATGTTTCATATCTTAGTAACTTCTATACACATACCTCCTGGGGGTGCTGTTACTACATTTTTGCATGTAGACTTATTTGTAACTCATGGGGCTGTTATGCGAATATGTGTGACGCAGATTTAATATACGTAATCCATTAAATATTAATGTTTGAATTTTCATAAATAAAATCCTGTCACATTATTAAATGTTGTATACATTTCTATGTTTAATATTGTTTTGTTTCTTTAATACAAATACGTTTTAGTGATACCAATTTTACATTGTATTTATTTATTGTTCATTAAATCAATTTTGTGACTTATTGTGAAGTATTGACCTTGCTCTATTAAATGTATTTATAATGCATATCGATTGTGTGCTGTTGCGTTACATTAGACTAGAATATTTAAAGAGGCAAATCCCGTGTTAGCAGATACGTTTCCCACGCGACATTTCGGAAATGCATAATTTCAGGTTCTAATGTCCGTAATTTGTATAATCTGTTTATAAATGTTAAACTACACGTTTGTTTCTTATTAGTAAATAAACCTCAAGCTTGTATTTGTCTGAACTGCTTGCATATGTTATTGTGCAATGGCGTCCTTATTTTTAAAGAGACATTGCAACAAAATATTTTATTAAAATGATCCGGAGAGAGAATAAATGTTTATACTTTAAAATGTAACTCAATTTATCTTTTTATTTAGATATCCTTAACAGAAGAAATTTCAATGCACATGGTTGAGCCAATGACATAAGGCATCTCTATGCATCCACCAATCTTCATCTACTGAGCCTATCTCGATATGCTTTTCAAGAAAAGTATGTCAAGATAATGAGATAATAGAAGTAAAAGACACTCTTTAAATCGCAAATGGATATTTTGTGTTCATGTCCCTTTAAGGAGACATTTCCCAATAATGCTTGAAAGATCATAAACCTATGCACCTCCCTTTCTAAAACTTAGTATAACATGTGACTAAAGCATATATTTTCTGTATTGTTTCTCCCACTGTGAATGAAATATATTCTAATGGCTGTATTTAGCCGTCTTCAGCTTAAAGGGACATTAAGCTATATGTTCTTTACTGATTTCGATGGATAATAGAATATTATAACAACTTCATATTTAGTTTTATTCTCTCATTAGCTTTTTTAAATTTATATTCTTGGCTGAAAAGCATAGCTAGATAGTCTTTTTTTATGCTGATTGTTGGTTGCACATAGATGCCTTATGTCATTGATATTTATTTATCAAAGGATATTTAAAGACTGAATGTAATTAGCTAATCGTACATTAAAAATATGTTACTAATTAATTTGTATTGGTTAAAATTCAATAACCAATATATTTTTGGAATGTCCCTTTAAGGACCAAACCATTAGGAATATGTTGATTTAACATTGTATTAATAAACTAAAGGGGAATGAAAATACATATAGATATGTGATATCTAAACAAGAGGTAAGATGAATAATTTTGTGAAATTATATTACAAACTAGCTATAGTTAAATGAGCCTTCAAATGACTCCACTAGAACAGAAAAGTAATCAATATGGCATACAATAACTAGCTTGTGCTAAATATGAAATTAACTGACTTACCATTTTCAAAAATTTAAAAAATATCTTTATTAGAATTATGTTTTTGTATACCTAAGGAAGATACAAGATCTTATAAAACAAATTGAACATTCAAATACACTGTAACTTTAATGTTAGTTAACCACTTTCCCTTCTTAAAAGTGAAAATAACAAAGTTGTTATGTCGAAATTTGACTACATATCCTCATAAATATTTTAAAATGTTGCCATCTATAAATTACACAATAAAAGCATTGATGGATTTCACTCACAAATTAATTTATAAAAGCTACTTGACTTTAACATTCTCTGAATAAGTGGATTTTAGAAAATGAATTCAATACATGAGGCCTAATTTTATATCATGCATGTGCTTGTCAAATAGACAACTACCAGTCATGGGAGTTTTTTTTTTTTTTTTTTTAATTGTCAGATTAGCGGTATTTATTTATTATAATCTGTTTTTTAAAAAGATGTTCTTTTAAAAAAAAAATATTAAAAAAGGTTTAGTATTACAAAATATTTATTGTCATTTTTTTTTATCACAAAAATAAACCGAACAAGTGTAATTCATCACAGATGAAACTCTGAAAAAAATAATAAAAAAACATTAGTTATTTCATACATACATGTCTTAAAATATTCAATACAATAACTTTAAAATCATCTTGTGTCTCTGCTGTAACTTTTGTAAAATATATCTCTAAAGATATTTTTAGTATAAAAAAAAATACATCTATACCTATCCATCATTTAAAATACCATTATATTGTGTAATCAATATTACATTTAAATATCAGCATTTGCAATTATACAAAATAATGCATATAACATTTTAAATAATAAAAATAAATATATGTATGCTGAACATAAATGTAATATTTCATGTCCATTCAAATACCTCTATATCAACTATAATATGTATTCCTTTGTCTGATTGTTTAGAATTGGATTCCTCTGTATCACAAAGTAGGGTTAATGTATGTAAGCTACAAATATTCTAATATAGGACATGTATGTTTTAGTAATTTTTAACATTCTTCCTAGTGTGATTCTTAACTAGCATGCATTGGGCAAACCAACCTGGATTATGCATGGTCTTTGAAAGTCAATTCTCTTGAAAATAACAGTTTATCTTCATTAGGTGTCTTACTCATCATTTCCAAAATAGAGGATTGTGAAATACCATCTGAAATTAAAAAATTCTCTAAGTGTCTCCAATATTGGTATTCTTCACTTTCAATCTTGGATTCTTCACTTTCAGTCTGGGAATTCTTCACTTTCAGTCTTGGAATTCTTCACTTTCAGTCTTTAGATGAAGTCATCTCCCTAATGGCAGAAAAAGTGTGAATAAAAATATTAATACAAGTGTGTGAATCAGTTCTGCACCCCTCTCCCACCCCCATTTCTGAATCGATTTCTGTCACTAGCTTACTAAGCGTGTGTAGCATCTTGTGTTATGTTCTATCAATCAAGTGTGAAGATGAGTCATATTGAGCAGACCGAACCTCTAATGTGTGACTTTGAATCTGACTTTGAATCATAGTCATGCTAGAGGATCCCTTTCTGAGTATCCAAATTTTAATACTATTGGAAAAAGAGGAAAAAACTGGCACTGCACTGTCAACAAGTGAGATGAGGAATATATATTCCGGTGCTACCCCTTTAAATAAGATACATTATGAAAATAGAAGATAGACAGATTAGGGGTTTAAGTAGCACTCACTCTCACTTTTACAAGTAACAATATAAAACATACAAGCTTTATTTTAGTAAGTTAAAAAAGGGATAAACCTCCCTAAGAATTAATTAAACTACCCACAACCTTAGAACCATTACCAACTTTAAAAGCAAATAAACCGCTAGTCACTCCTCTGTTTCCTGTCCGGGAACTGGAAACACCAGCGTCAGGTGACTAGAGTGACAGTGCGGTATAAGACTCTAAAGTTAAAATAACAAACGCGTTTCGGCTCCGTGAGCCTTTGTCAATGTTTCACTTAGAGATTCTAAATTGAATAAGCCGAGGCTGTACTGTGCGCTGCTTTTTATTCAAGCATTGTAATGCTGTTAGCCAATCCGGTGGGTGCTATAGGACAACGCCTCATTTTCTTTCAATGGGCGTTCAGTTATGCTCCCACCTTCTGTTAAAAGGGCCAGGATTGGATATTAGTCAGTTGCTCTTATGACAGCCTGCACTATTATTGGTTAAGTATATCTGTTTAGTGAATGTAAACACAATCTTTCTCTTACATACTGATTGATGACATTCATTACCATCCTATAACGGTGAATTTGAGATATACGTTTATGTAATATCGTTCAATTTGGAAATTAATCCAACACCGGATAAATAACTTATCAAATAATCTTATTTATCAGACACGGTAAGAAATCAAACCACGAGTATGGTGCATAATGATTAGAACCAAGATTTCAAATCCATCAGTGCTTATGAGTGGCAAGTCCTTAGCAGGCGATTAATAGCTGCCCAATGTTGTGTTATTCACAGTGTGTGTTTAATGGTTGCTATAAAAATCGCACTTATTAAGGAGGAATGCTTGAATAAAAAGCCGCGCACAGTACAGCCTCGGCTTATTCAATTTAGAATATCTAAGTGAAACGCGCTTGTTATTTTAACTTTAGAGTCTTATACCGCACTGTCACTCTAGTCACCTGACGCCGGTGTTTCCAGTTCCCGGCCAGGAAACAGAGGAGTGACTAGCGGTTTATTTGCTTTTAAAGTTGGTAATGGTTCTAAGGTTGTGGGTTGTTTAATTAATTCTTAGGGAGGTTTATCCCTTTTTTAACTTACTAAAATAAAGCTTGTATGTTTTATATTGTTACTTGTAAAAGTGAGAGTGAGTGCTACTTAAACTCCTAATCTGTCTATCTTCTATTTTCATAATGTATCTTATTTAAAGGGGTAGCACCGGAATATATATTCCTCATCTCACTTGTTGACAGTGGAGTGCCAGTTTTTTCCTCTTTTTCCAATAGTATTATAATTGATGTGAGAATTGTACTCACATTTTTCTTGAAACTAGAGCACACATTTAACGTTCAAATATGGCCTCTTTTGATTTAGGGGCAGAAATGCTCCAGTGGACTAATGATATTACAAATCTAACAGCAGAATTACAAAATAAAAACACCAATGAGATTAATAAGAATTTAGAGTGGTTTGAACCTTTGAAACAGCTTAAAAAAATAAGAAGGAAACAAATTAAAAAACCAATGGAACATTGGAATGTATAATTTTTACAAGGAAAATAATGTCATTCCAAGAGGATTACGTTTAAAAATGTTTCCTTCTTTCAAAGATTTCAAACCAGAATTCAAATTAAAATGGGAAATGGCACTTACTGAGTGCTCACTAAAGCTTATGGGATATCTCACTGAACATGAATTAGACAAACTAACTGAAATTAATGAGGATATTTCGACTTTATGTAATGATCTTAAACAATATGAGTTAAATGAGGAGTTTCAAAAATCTTATAAGAAAATTAAAGGGGAAGTCGAAAAATTTGCACACTTTATATCGGAGCGTAAAGAACGCACAATAAACAGAGACCTTAAAGATTACTCCTCTGATAGAATTTACTTATGGGGGCAGAATAAAATTGTCAATTCAGACATAGATACATCAGACAGAGAAGGCGATAGCACGGAAGCTGAAATCTCTGATGATGAATCAAGGCCCAAAACCATCTTAAAAAATAAAAACAGAATTAAGCCACAAAAAGTCAGTAACCCAGATATCCCTTTAGGCGTAGAACAAGAAGGGGGCGCAAGCATAAAACCCAGAACAAGGAGACAGGTGAGGTTCAATCACAAACCCCAGTACACCAAGAAATGAATACTCAGGAATTAAACATTATTAATCTCTCAGATGTAATTCTTACCCCTGAACAAATATCAGTCCTCAAAAAAGGCTTATTCTTTATACCCACACCTCAATTTAATAAATTCGAGGCAATAAAAGATTTACACTTATTCATACGAAAGATTCTTTAAAAAAAATATTTCAGTAACTCTGATTCAGAGAATCTGAACTCTACAGACCAAGCCGCTATTAATGATTTTATTGCGTTATTAGAAGAAACCAGTAGTTGTGTAAGTACTAGTGACAGGACCGTCTTTAACACAGGGCAAAAGGGGCAGCTGCCCAGGGCCCAGTTTCTGTTGAGGGGCCCAAGAGTCTGCTGATTTGACATGGGGAACACACACATTCAGTACTAATACTGTCACAGTCAAAAGTACTCTGCTTATATATTTTTTGTTTTTTTTAAACTGTGCCAGACCGTGCCGGTGTCATGTGACATGCCAAGCTATTGCCATGTGCTGTTTTAGATGTGCACTGTGCAGCACTGAATGCAAAGCCCTAACTCAGCATCCAGCCATTCCCACTGCATCATAAAAGGTCCTACTGGGGTTACCACTGTTACCATGTAACTGCTCTGGTGGTAGGGATTGTTTCTGAGTAGGGCTGACTGTAGGCCCATGCAGCAGAAAGCTGGAGCGGCAAGCACGTGAGGATTTGAGCATCTGTGCAGCTGCATACACTGCTCTCTTCAGTCTTGAGGCTGTGTGACTCATCTCACACTGTATCCATGCAGCCTTGGACAGACAGCATCCAGTCTGCTGGTCCCCTTAGCCCTGCTCTTTCTGCTGTGGCCCTAAGATCAACTAACTGAAGTTTGTTAGGGGAACAGTGCTTTGTAGAAAGGTGTCAGTGGGAAGAATAAGTGAGTGCACACACACCCCTCCCCATGCAACATTGTCTAGTGCAAGGTGAGAGGGAACTTGTTCCTAGCAAAGAAGTGACATGTGCTGCTGTGGCTGATGTATAGTGTCATGCTGATACTTCACAAATTAATGTAAGGTTTATTTTTTATAGTTTTTGTTTTCTCTCTGTCTCAGATTTTACAGCTTCCCATAGTAGTTCTGCTGTTCCAGTCAGTAAACTTATACTGCGCCTCCATGCTTCCTCCTCAGTCTTTACCTTGCTTTGCTCCTGTTGGCTGCCCTAAATCTCTTTAACCAACTAACCTCACACCAGAATCACATTCAAAAGAATATTAAATGAATCCACAGTGGAGGAATTTATATATTTATTTACTTATTAGTACTGCTTAGGTCCAGTTTCACATATTGCAATTTATTTCATTTTTTTAAATGATTAGCTTAGCAGTGGATAATCCCCTGCTGGGCTAATAATTAAAAAATAAATTGATTTAGTTGTTTTTTGGGATGTTGGGGAGGAGAGCGAAATTGCATTGGGGGGGGGCAAGAAAATTTTCGCCCAGGGTCCAGTCAATATTAAAGACGGCCCTGACTAGTGAAAACACTAGTTGGCGCCACATATTGAAAACCAAGTCCAAATTTGTACCTCCAAATAGTACTTCACACAGTGCACTTACATTTCTGAACTTAGTGTGCCAAGATATCCTTAGTATTCAAGGGACCACTGAAACTTCTGGTTTTAATCTAATTAAAGAAGAGAATATGGCACTAAAGCAACTATCTTAACTAAAACATGTCCAGATTAAAAGTAGTGACAAAGGGGGGAATATTGTAATTTGGCCTGACAATATGTACAGAGAGGAGGCACTACGCCAACTAACTAACCCTCTAAATTACAGAATTCTTCTATGTAACCCTATGGATATGTTCCTGAATAAATACAATAAACTGATCAAATCAGCTCTAGCCAATGGTACTATAGACCAAAAATAATTTAACTTTCTAGAAATTACACAACCCAAAGTAGCCACACTCTATTTACTGCCAAAAATTCATAAGGATACCATCAAAGCACCAGGGAGACCTATAATCTCAGGGATTGGTTCCTTAACTGAGAAGGCTAGTAAATACATTGATGCTCGGCTTAGATACATTGTAGAATCCCCACATCACATACGAGGGACACAATGCATCTCTTAAATAAAATCAATGATCTTCAGATTGACACGAATGCTCTATTGGTAACTTGTGATGTGGAATCGCTCTACACTAGCATCAAAACAGAGTGGGGTTGTAGAGCGACCACATACTACCTAAACAAGAATACTAATATGACCCAAGAGGTAAAAGAATTTGTTTTGGATATGTTAAAATTTGTACTCACTCACAATTTTTTCATATTTGATGACAAATTCTATTTGCAGACATGTGGCACAGCCATGGGCACATCTTGTGCCCCAAAATACGCTAATATATATCTGGGCTGGTGGGAGGAAACAGTGGTTTTCAATGAAAATCTAAAACACCTGACCCAATATGTCTCCCACTGGTCCAGATATATAGATGATATATTATTCGTATGGAATGGACCACTAGACCTCTTGACTGAATTCATCACTGTTCTCAATGATAATCCTTTTGGATTATACCTTACATCTACTATAAATAAGACCAAAGTGGAATTTTTGGACCTATATATCCACAAAACCGATAATACTATTGAAACATCGGCATATAGGAAGCCTACATCCACAAACAATATTTTAGATGCTAATAGTTATCACCACCCAGCGACTATTAGGGGGCTTCCAATGGGTGAATATATATGTTTAAGACGTAATTGTAGCAGCTAGAGATCTGAGACAAAGATTACTGGAACGTGGATATTCTAGAAAGTTATTAGCCAAAGCTTACAATAGAGCATTACTGAAGGATAGGAGGGAGCTTTTAACTCCCAAATTAAAAGAATCTAATACCCCTCTTAGGTTTATTACCACCTTCTCACCACAAAGTGATCGCATTACCAGCATTTTACGAAAACATTGGCATGTCCTTGTCCTTACCCAAGACACACTATTAAAACCATTGCTACCTGTGAGACCGTTGGTAATATACAGGAGAGCTAGTAACATCAGTTACAAGCTTATAACTAGTCACTACGATAGGAACGCAAAGAAATCTCCTACATACAAGGGTTCTATAGGCTGTGGGCATTGCAAAGTATGCCAGCATATGGTCAAAAAACAATCTATAGTGGACAGATTTAATTATACGTGGACCATAAAAGAACATATTAATTGTCAAAGTTCCAACGTAATCTACTGAATATCTTGTAGTTGTAATTTATATTACGTTGGCATGACTACACGGAGTTTGGGTAAACATATAACTGAACATTTGAGCAACATAAGGACAGCCCACAAAGATGTAGAGGATAAAAAACAAATCACTAGTGTAGCCAGGCACTTTCTTTAATGTCATAGTGGGAAAACCAATGCTTTGAAATGCTGGGGATTAGAGAAGCTTAAACCAGGAATAAGAGGGGGGAATACGGAATAGAGACGGTTAAAGATGGAAACCAAATGGGTTTTCAACTTAAATGCTGTCATACCCAATGGCATGAATGAGTTTAACAATTATTGGGTATATATCTGAATAGCGATTAATTTCTCTTTTGCTGTCTGTCAATGTGTGTTTCTTTTTATTACCAATTAATATCCCTTTAATTTTGAGGGATATGTGGCCTCGAATAATGAATAATTTGGCCACATTAATAATTGGATGTGTACAGGTGAACTAGGTGTATATTTGAATAGTCCATAGATAAGTCCACATTAGGGGTCTGTAAATTATTTACACTCTAGGCTAATGTTAGATGATACTGAGTTGTCATGTCCTGTTAGAACCTTTTTAAAGTGAGTAAAAGGCCGTTGTAGGTCATTCTACACTACAACCTGACTATTTCACACATCGACAATAGATGGTTTGTTTGCCACTGATATAGATGTTAAAGAACCATTATTATTTGTTTTTCAATTCCATGAAATTGCACATACACTGGAAATTATCCACTGTCTATAGTCATATTATTCTATGATTTTGGATACAAAGTGGAGTTATGTATATGAATTATGTGTATGGTTAACCTACTAGGCTAAAATGAATATTAAAAATATTCCTCCTTAATAAGTGCAATTTTTATAGCAACCATTAAACACATACTTTGAATAACACAACTTTGGCCAGCTATTAATCGCCTGCTAAGGACTTGCCACTCATAAGCACTGATGGATTTGAAATCTTGGTTTTAATCATTATGCACTATACTCGTGGTTTGATTTCTTACCGTGTCTGATAAATAAGATTATTTGATAAGTTATTTATCCGGTGTTGGATTAATTTCCAAATTGAACGATATTACATAAACGTATATCTCAAATTCACCGTTATAGGATGGTAATGAACGTCATCAATCAGTATGTAAGAGAAAGATCGTGTTTACATTCACTAAACAGATATACTTAACCAATAATAGTGCAGGCTGTCATAAGAGCAACTGACTAATATCCAATCCTGGCCCTTTTAACAGAAGGTGGGTGCATAACTGAACGCCCATTGAAAGAAAGTGAGGCGTTTTCCTATAGCACCCACCGGATTGGCTAACAGCATTACAATGCTTGAATAAAAAGCCGCGCACAGTACAGCCTCGGCTTATTCAATTTAGAATCTCTAAGTGAAACATTGACAAAGGCTCACGGAGCCGAAACGCGTTTGTTATTTTAACTTTAGAGTCTTATACCGCACTGTCACTCTACTCACCTGACGCTGGTGTTTCCCGTTCCCGGCCAGGAAACAGAGGAGTGACTAGCGGTTTATTTGCTTTTAAAGTTGGTAATGGTTCTAAGGTTGTGGGTAGTTTAATTAATTCTTAGGGAGGTTTATCCCTTTTTTAACTTACTAAAATAAAGCTTGTATGTTTTATATTGTTACTTGTAAAAGTGAGAGTGAGTGCTACTTAAACCCCTAATCTGTCTATCTTCTATTTTCATAATGTATCCAAATTTTAAGTAATGTGTCAACTAAATACTAGTTTTTAAAATGTATGCCATATGATGTATTTTTGTGCCAAATTCCTGCCAGCCACAGTCCATACATTTATACTTACCAGCTGATGTTGTCTTTAAAAACCAGGTGGCAAAGACTCGTTACAGGACCCAATGACCAGAGCATCACCTATATTAATAAATGTAAAAATTGTTATCATTTGATGAACAATCCTAACATGTTTGCACAATTCTCTACTTGTCATTTCCCTAGAATTCACATATATTGACAATACTCCAATCTAACTTCTATTATTTACCGTCTGAAGTGGCGGTTGATGATGTCTGCTCTGACATTGAGCCCCTCGTCCCGGAATGGCCCCTCTAGAATAGGATCGTCCTCCTCATCTCTGAGGAGGTTTCGGGGCACCTGGACGGCCTGCATCATCCCAGCCCGCTGTGCAATATCATGCAGGACGCTACAGGCTATAACGATCTTCGCCACCTTCCGAGGGCTGTACTGGAGGGCTCCTCCCGACCTGTCAAGGCATCTGAATCTCATTTTGAGGAGCCCAAACATCCTCTCGACTACAGCCCTAGTCCTCTTGTGCGCCCTATTGTAGCGCTCCTGAGCCTCATCAGTAGGGTTACGTAACGGTGTAATGAGCCAAGGCTGGCTCATGTAACCAGAATCACCTACAGGGAGTGCAGAATTATTAGGCAAATGAGTATTTTGACCACATCATCCTCTTTATGCATGTTGTCTTACTCCAAGCTGTATAGGCTCGAAAGCCTACTACCAATTAAGCATATTAGGTGATGTGCATCTCTGTAATGAGAAGGGGTGTGGTCTAATGACATCAACACCCTATATCAGGTGTGCATAATTATTAGGCAACTTCCTTTCCTTTGGCAAAATGGGTCAAAAGAAGGACTTGACAGGCTCAGAAAAGTAAAAAATAGTGAGATATCTTGCAGAGGGATGCAGCACTCTTAAAATTGCAAAGCTTCTGAAGCGTGATCATCGAACAATCAAGTGTTTCATTCAAAATAGTCAACAGGGTCGCAAGAAGCGTGTGGAAAAACCAAGGCGCAAAATAACTGCCCATGAACTGAGAAAAGTCAAGCGTGCAGCTGCCAAGATGCCACTTGCCACCAGTTTGGCCATATTTCAGAGCTGCAACATCACTGGAGTGCCCAAAAGCAAAAGGTGTGCAATACTCAGAGACATGGCCAAGGTAAGAAAGGCTGAAAGACGACCACCACTGAACAAGACACACAAGCTGAAACATCAAGACTGGGCCAAGAAATATCTCAAGACTGATTTTTCTAAGGTTTTATGGACTGATGAAATGAGAGTGAGTCTTGATGGGCCAGATGGATGGGCCCATGGCTGGATTGGTAAAGGGCAGAGAGCTCCAGTCCGACTCAGACACCAGCAAGGTGGAGGTGGAGTACTGGTTTGGGCTGGTATCATCAAAGATGAGCTTGTGGGGCCTTTTCGGGTTGAGGATGGAGTCAAGCTCAACTCCCAGTCCTACTGCCAGTTTCTGGAAGACACCTTCTTCAAGCAGTGGTACAGGAAGAAGTCTGCATCCTTCAAAAAAAACATGATTTTCATGCAGGACAATGCTCCATCACATGCGTCCAAGTACTCCACAGCGTGGCTGGCAAGAAAGGGTATAAAAGAAGAAAATCTAATGACATGGCCTCCTTGTTCACCTGATCTGAACCCCATTGAGAACCTGTGGTCCATCATCAAATGTGAGATTTACAAGGAGGGAAAACAGTACACCTCTCTGAACAGTGTCTGGGAGGCTGTGGTTGCTGCTGCACGCAATGTTGATGGTGAACAGATCAAAACACTGACAGAATCCATGGATGGCAGGCTTTTGAGTGTCCTTGCAAAGAAAGGTGGCTATATTGGTCACTGATTTGTTTTTGTTTTGTTTTTGAATGTCAGAAATGTATATTTGTGAATGTTGAGATGTTATATTGGTTTCACTGGTAAAAATAAATAATTGAAATGGGTATATATTTGTTTTTTGTTAAGTTGTCTAATAATTATGCACAGTAATAGTCACCTGCACACACAGATATCCCCCTAAAATAGCTATAACTAAAAACAAACTAAAAACTACTTCCAAAACTATTCAGCTTTGATATTAATGAGTTTTTTGGGTTCATTGAGAACATGGTTGTTGTTCAATAATAAAATTAATCCTCAAAAATACAACTTGCCTAATAATTCTGCACTCCCTGTATAAATTATGAACAGAACAAAATGTAAATATTATTACATTTTTTTTAATGATATTAAAACAATTTATTTGTGTACACGAAAATCCAATTTCAGCTAAGACATGCTACATATGCGTATTTCGCATAAACTAGACCTTTGCCAAAAAAATAAAAAAAAAGGTTACATTGCATTTTCTATCGGGTAATTTAAGCTAGAACATGCTACATATCTGCTTTGAGCTAAAACTAGACATTTGTGGAAAGAGACAATGACATGGTTAAATTGCATTCTCTGACCATTTCAGCTAAGACATGCTACATACGCATATTTCCATAAACCAGACCTTTGCTAAAACAAAAATAAATGGTTAAATTGCATTCTCTAGTCTATCTGACCATTTCAGCTAAGACATGCTACATATCTGTTTTGAGCTAAAACTAGACATTTGCGGAAAGAGACAATGACATGGTTAAATTGCATTCTCTGACCATTTCAGCTAAGACATGCTACATATGTGTATTTCGCATAAACTAGACCTTTGCTAAAACAAAAATAAATGGTTAAATTGCATTCTCTATCTTACCATTTCAGCTAAGACATGCTACATATCTGTTTTGAGCTAAAACTAGACATTTGCGGAAAGAGACAATGACATGGTTAAATCTTATTCTCTATCTGACCATTTCAGCTAAGACATGCTACCTATGCGTATTTCGCATAAACAAGACCGTTGCTAAAATAAAAACAAAATGGTTAAATTGCATTTTCAATCTGGCCATTTAAGCTAGAACATGCTACATATCTGCTTTGAGCTAAAACTAGACATTTGCGGAGAGAGACAATCTTATTCTCTATCTGACCATTTCAGCTAAGACATGCTACCTATGCGTATTTCGCATAAACCAGACCTTTTCTAAAACAAAAATAAATGGTTAAATCTTATTCTCTATCTGACCATTTCAGCTAAGACATGCTACATATCTGTTTTGAGCTAAAACTAGACATTTGCGGAAAGAGACAATGACATGGTTAAATTGCATTCTCTATCTGACCATTTAAGGTAAGACATGCTACATATCTGTTGGAAGCTAAAACTATACATTTGCGGAAAGATAAAGAAATGGTTAAATTGCATCCTATAGCTGCACATTACACTAACAGTTTAAGACTACAGTGGCAATTGTCTAACTAATTAACCATGTTGTGCACAAATACTCACCAACGAGATACCCAGGGGGAAATTGTCTTTCCTCAAACTGCCGTAACAGGGAGGACAGAGAGAGGATGCGGGCATCATGACAAGCCCAGCCGAAATTTGCACACACTTGCATAATCCGCATCCGTGCGTCACAAACAAACTGCACGTTGAGGCTATGGAAATGTTTGCGATTTCGGAAGGGCAAGTCATTGGCTGGAGCACGCAGCGCAATGTGGGTGCAATCTATTGCTCCCAAGACATTGGGCAATTCAGCGATTGCAAAGAATTCCCTCTTCAGGCGCCTCCAATCACCATCATTCTGAGGGAATCCTATGTAACGCTTACTGATACGTACCATGGCATCCAGAAAGTTATCAAACACCCCCAAGAATGTACCTTGAGCCAGGCCATGCATGTACATCTCTCCTGATTGAAAACTCCCGGAGGCCAGGACATATAGACAACTTAGCATCTTAGTGATGCCAGGGACAGCAGTCCTTATTCGTATACGTGGCTTCAGATGAGGTCTAAGAACATTGTAAAGGCCAATGAGCTGTTCGCGATTGAGCCTATACTTGTCATAAACCTCGAAGTCACTCATGTTTTCCAAGGTGGGTCTTACCCTGTAGACACGAGGACCTCTAAACAGACAAGCCCTTTGTCTCACTCGGAGCCGCTGAGGCTGCCTGATTCTATCAACCGCTACTCGGGCAACAGCACCACCAGCAGCGTCTATCAGATCGTCATCCATATTTGCCAAGCTTAGCAGCACGAAGCCAAACAGCAGAGCAAACACAACGCAAGGAGTAACAAGGTATGCAAAAACACAGAAGCGAATTGATACAATGTCGATCACCATGGACGCTTTGGCCATGTTGTTTGGGGGATTTATAGTGCAATTAGTCCAATGGTAGTGAGTTTGTAATGATTGCTGATTGTATTCACTTGTTTGTATGTGAACGGCGCGAATGCTTTCAAAGTGGGCGTTTTTTTAGGTGTTTGCTGAAATGTTGTTTTCCCCCAATGAATATCAATGTGAAAGTGTAAAATATAACACATACAGTGCATCTTCGTAATGTTTGTTCATATGCGTAATAAATACTTATTAAAAGCGATGTTATAGTAAAAAGCACACGTCCACGCTAACATGAATGAAAGTGCATACTTGTGTATAATGTGTGCATAGAATGTGATCGATCAATGTTGCTGCAATATTGTTTGTAAATGATAAAGTAACAACTGTCATCTGTAGTATTGTATATATAAGTGATTTGCGAGATGTAAATATTGTACGCGTCCCATTAAAATCGCACTAATAATTCTGAACTTCCAGCTGTCATCTGTAGTATTGTATATATAAGTGATTGGTGAGATGTCAATATTGTACGCGTCCCATTAAAATCGCAATAATACTGAAGAACTTCCGGCTGTCATCTGTAGTATTGTATATATAAGTGATTGACGAGATGTAAATATTGTATGCATCCCTTTAAAATCGCACTAATAATTCCGAACTTCCGGCTGTCATCTGTAGTATTGTATATATAAGTGATTGGCGAGATGTCAATATTGTACATGTCCCATTTAAATCGCAATAATACTGAAGTTCTTCCGGCTGTCATCTGTAGTATTGTATATATAAGTGATTTGCGAGTTGACAATATTTATTACGTGTCCCATTAAAATCGCCATAATAATGATGTTCCAAACTCTTGTTTACGTATATGTTGTATTGTAGTATTGAGTGCTAAAGTTCTGAAAGGGGCGGTACAGTCCTAAATCTGTAATGTGTATGGTTGAAGCTTCTAATGACGTCATCATATTATCGATTCATTGATGTTTATTTTGTCGGTAGATGTTAACTCCTGGTTCTGGGTTGTCGGTAAGGATTTCAGCATTAGGAAATTTTTGAGTGTCGGTAAGTAAACTCTAAAAAGCAGCGTTAGAAGCAGAGTTAGAAGCCCTATACGCTGATTTTGACGGCTAATGCAAAACTCTAAATCTAGGCATTATTTAGGTAAATGAGAAAAATATCATTGGCATAATTATTTGGAACAGGGTGTAAATATTTCTCCCATAGACTTCAATGGAATGTGCTGTTTATAAAAACAAACAAAGAGGCGGAGCCAGCATCTGAACTGGACGGTCACAACTTTTAGGAGTTCTGGCAGTTTAACTGTTAAAAAGTGAGTTTAGTGGATAAAATCCCACCGGTAGGTGACTGTTTTGAGCAAGCATACAGGAGAGTAAAGCAAGGAGTACTTGGAGAAGCGGAAACCTACGAGGGCCGGCTGCTTGAGGTACGTTTCCCGGTACTCACCGAGTGACACGACACAGCCTGTACCATCCATCTCACACCAGCTGCAGGATCAGCCACCACCACTAACCAGACACCGGAGAGTCAGGGTTCTGCTCCGGGTATGGTAACAGTTGAATTACAATTGGTAGGAGCTTATATGCGGGCATCAGGCGGCACTTGGAACATATCCTTACCGGAGTCCTGGGAAGGGTGTCGGGACAAAGATCCGGTCAATATAAACAGTGGGCCCTGTCCTATCCCACCTCGCCTACTTACATCTGCTGAGGCAGGTACATCCTAGAGGGACAGGTCGGATAACAGGCTGACCCGCTGTGTGGTGCGCCAGAAAGATAGGGGAAGGCACAAACGGTGGTCATCTTGGTTCATCCTGATGACAGTGAGTACCTGCACATATACACCTGCACTCCAGTACCACACCGGGTCTGATACAAAAGCAAGACCCCTCATAACCCTATCCAGACACCCTCTCCTGACCCTAAATAAATAAACTACGGACCCTACAAAACACCGGGTGTTCCTGACCACATGGTTCTGCCTGAAAGTGAAACCAAAAAGCACAACAGTTAGGGCTCAGTCGGGGAGGGAGGAACCTAGGCCTATACAGTGCAAAGCACACTACCAGAACTCTTTATTAAGGTGGCCACGTAGCTTACACCTACAAACCTAATTCCTCAGCACATAACCCACCTCAGCCTTCTGAAGCTATATGAGAGGGAGGGGGACTACTTACCGTCCTCATTAGGTGGGTGCACTGTGGGTCACTGAAACCTAGCAGTTTAGAGAAGTAGGAGGAATAGACATCTGGTCTCTATAGCTAATCTACTCCCTGCCATCGTACTCTGACCCTTGTATAGCCTATTACTGCCAGGACTGTGTAAAGTGCACTAGGGCACAACCCAGCTGTACATAAGGCAGTAAGTCCAAATGGGCTGCCCGCAATACATAAGCCCCTAACCTGATACCATTTTCCTCCGCACTCCTCCCCACAACCTGATACCATTTTCTAAGGGGACACGCAACTTGTTGACCCCGGCTTACTCATCGGAACTCCTGAATGGGGGAGGTGCCCCTGGCAGCCTCTTCCTCTTACAGTAATTGCATAAGGCCACCTTATCAAGAAGACCTGATAGCCTTGTGCGACTTCAAGCAATTCTCTTAATGTACTCCCCATATAACATCATAGAGTAATATCCTATGCCTTGGCCCCGTTGACCATGCTACATAGTTCTTATCAGGGAACGACATAACCAAATCATAACGCTGAACCTTAAATAGCTCACTGGATCTTCCTATCCACTTGGAAATTGAGATGTCTCAGGCATTCAAAAGAAAACAGAAGGGCCCCTCTGCTCTGAAACGGACTGTTGTAGAACACTTCCGCCATCAGAACATGGCCATTCACTCCTCCTTAGAAGATGAAAACCAGGAGTCTTTTGACTCTCTGCACTCCCAAAACCTCCCAACATCTAAGAATCGCACCTCACAACTCCAACAGAGTGAGCTGCTGACTATGGATTCCATTAAATCACTTTTGGCAAACCACCACGACTCCCTGTCTAAAAAATTGGACAAAAGCCATGCAGAACTTAAAAAGGACATAGCCACCATTGGCGACAAAGAACTGATACTCTTGAGTGCAAACAAGAGGACCTGGCGATCGACTATGCAAGCCTCCTGAACTATTCCCAGTCCTTAGACACTCAGATCTCAGATTTGGAATCTAAGCTAACGGACCTGGAGGATAGGTCCTGAAGAAATAATGTACGGATCAGGGGCATACCCGAAACAGTAGCCCCACAAGATCTGAGAGGCTACCTGCTGGAACTCTTTGTGGCTGTACTGAGCCCCACTAGTGACATGGAGGCCTTGATGGAGAGGGGTGCTGGATCTGATTGGATATTTTAAATCTATGGAAGAGGGTGCATACCGGGCCAAAAAAACAATTGAGCACCTACTCCCTGATATGGTAGCCATGGTACGCGTACCTAAGAACTAAGACAAACTAGCTTCCACCCTAAGGACTGCCTCAGGCCCTGCTCTTAAGACTATATGAGGAACTTGGACCCCCACCCTCTTCCACACTCCTTGATCACAAGCATTAGCTGGCCGTAGACTCCCCCCCCCACAATTTTTCTTTTTACCTACCTACGCTAATGAGCTCCTTAGGCCATAAATAAATAGGTGATGTAATGTAACTCTACTTCCCACGCTGCTGAGAAAATGGTCCCCCCCACCTACCTTTCCTATGGACTCTGAGACACAGTCTACAACCTTCCCTGGACACCCCCCCCCCCCCGAGGGGAGTCTTGACACTCTTTTGACTACCTCCCCCCCTCCTCACCTATCTAGAGACCCCCTACAACACCCCTAGGTGCAGCCTGAATTTGGAATCCGGTCTAGGAGGGTCTTTACAATCTTCACTTCATGGAGGGAACTATTCTTATTCTTTTGCAAGTTAATGATATTCCTTTTCAAGTTAATGATATCTTCTATCTTGTAACGCGCTGCATAATGCTGTAATACATTTAATGGATCTGGTCCATATTCTGTAACCCCTTTGGCCGGGTCCTGTGATATGATGAGTGTTACCCTTATTTGACTTGGTTATTGTACTATTGAAAAATATAATAAAAAACATTTCTTCTAAAAAAACAACAAAACAAACAAACAAACAAAAAAATAACAATTATTGCTTGTGAGCTAAACCTACACTGCTTTAGATGAACTGCGCTAAAGCAGAACATAGTTATGAATACTATACATTCCAATGTTATTCAGATATAAGAAAATGTTCTTTTATTTTTAAAAATGTATTTATATATATATATATATATATATTATTTTTTTTTAAAAATATATATCTACAATATCCCACAAAAGTGAGTACACCCCTCACATTTTTGTAAATATTTTATTATATCTTTTCATGTAACAATACTGAAGAAATTACACTTTGCTACAATGTAAAGTAGTGAGTGTACAGCCTGTATAACAGTGTAAATTTGCTGTCCCCTCAAAATAACTCAACACACAGCCATTAATGTTTAAACCGTTTAAAACAAAAGTGAGTACCCCCCTAAGTGGAAATGTCCAAATTGGGCCCAAAGTGTCAATATTTTGTGGGGCCACCATTATTTTCCAGCACTGCCTTAACCCTCTTGGGCATGGAGTTCACCAGAGCTTTACAGGTTGCCACTGGAGTCCTTTTCCACTCCTCCATGACGACATCACGGAGCTGGTGGATGTTAGAGACCTTGCAATCTGTTTGAGCATGCTCCACAAATGCTCAATAGTGAGTGTACAGCCTGTATAACAGTGTAAATTTGCTGTCCCCTCAAAATAACTGAACACACAACCATTAATGTCTAAACCATTGGCAACAAAAAGTGAGTACACCCCTAAGTGGAAATGTCCAAATTGGGCCCAAAGTGTTAATATTTTTCAGAACTGCCTTAACCCTCTTGGGCATGGAGTTCACCAGAGCTTCACAGGTTGCCACTGGAGTCCGCTTCCACTCCTCCATGACAACATCACAAAGCTGGTGGATGTTAGAGACCATGCGCTCCCCCACCTTCCATTTGAGGATGCCCCACAGATGCTCAATAGGGTTTAGGTCTGGAGACATGCTTTGCCTTTCCATCACCTTTACCCTTAGCTTCTTTAGCAAGGCAGTGGTCATCTTGGAGATGTGTTTAGGGTCGTTATCATGTTGGAATACTGCCCTGCAGCCCAGTCTTCGAACGGAGGGGATCATGCTCTGCTTCAGTATGTCACAGTACATGTTGGCATTCATAGTTCCCTCACTGAACTGTAGCTCCCCAGGGCCAGCAGCACTCATGCAGGCCCACACCATGACACTCCCACCATCAAGCTTGACTGTAGGCAAGACACACTTATCTTTGTACTCCTCACCTGGTTGCCGCCACACACAACACCATCTGAACCAAATAAGTTTATCTTGGTCTAATCGGACCACAGGACATGGTCCCAGTAATCCATGTCCTTAGTCTGCTTGTCTTCAGCAAACTGTTTGCAAGCTTTCTTGTGCATCATCTTTAGAAGAGGCTTACTTCTGGGATGACAGCCATGCAGACCAAGTTGATGCAGTGTGCGGCTTTTGGTCTGAGCACGGACAGGCTGACCCCCCACCCCTTCAATCTCTGCAGCAAGGCTGGCAGCACTCATACGTCTATCTCCCAAAGACAACCTCTGGATATGATGCTGAGCACGTCCACTCAACTTCTTTGGTCGACCATGGCGAGGCCTGTTCTGAGTGGAACCTGTCCTGTGAAACCGCTGTATGGTCTTGCCCACCATGCTGCAGCTCAGTTTCAGGGTCTTGGCAATCTTCTTATAGCCTAGGCCATATTTATGTAGAGCAACAATTCTTTTTTTCAGATCCTCAGAGAGTTCTTTGCCATGAAGTGCCATGTTGAACTCATTGTTCAATTGCTCAATGCAATACTTTATATATATATATATATATATATATATATATATATATATATATATATATATATATATATGCATATACATACATTAAAGCCCTTTCTAGTCAAATACCTTGCCATATACCATATACCTTTTAACCCTTATAGAAAAGCTTTAATAATATTTATGTTAAATATGTTATCAGACAGGGCATATATGAGTGTAATAGTTTATTTTAATGTGTTTTTGATGTGTTTGATAAACATATTTTAATCCTTACAATCGTTCTTCAGGTGCGCTAATCCATTGGGCACAAACGTTTATGTTTAACTTGTAATATGCGCAGGTCTGCTCATAATGCACATCTGTTATTAAGACGTAGGGAGAGGTATTGGATATACAAATTACATTATTTAATCCCTGAGGGTCTCAACGAGTGTATTGATTTGGCAACATTTGTATAATAGATACACACAGGTTTGGATATCACTTTTTATGTACATGCTTATATTGTTTAGATGTGGTGAGTTAACTCTTCTTCACAAATTACTTATCGATTTTCTATATGCCAATATATAATGGTCTTATAGTTTTATTTATACAGTTCCTTTTTAATAATGGTATTTTACACTCCATTGATTAGTCACTCATTTCACTTTCACATGATCTTATGTTACTTGATACTATACGGTATCAACACAACAGATACCCACCGTCCTTTGCAATAGTATTATCGTTTAGAAGATTGCATTATTCACATTTAACCATTTAGTATGCACCCATCAAAGATCTACATTACATTGACATAACATTTTTGACACTATATTAGGATTATCAGTAACTCTCCTATCCCAATTACACGGATTAGCACACACCATTTATATCACATTAATATGACTCAATTTTCATATTATTTATTTTGTTTGCTAGACCCACCACATCTGTGGGTTGTACTTTTTTCTTTTCTCAATCCCTTTTCCACATATAATTGATCAAATTATTGATCAATCAATACAATACAATACAATTTGTTCCTGTGTATTTTTGTTTGAATTGTTCAATTATTTATTTTGTATGATTTTTAAATTCCGATTTTCATTGTGCACTATTGTAATGTGTGCATCTCCTTCCCATACAAAAAATGCAGTATACGCCCCTTTAGCGAGACACCTTGTTTTTTATTGGCTTTAAAAAATTCCACTAGGAAAATAGAAATACTGACAAGCATTCTTATAAAATCTCGACAGACCAGAGACCTTTAGATCATCGGGCCCTATGTATTCCGATAGCTCATGGTAGTGCATTGTTGCTCTTTCGACAAAGGATACCATGAGAATTAAGCAAATTTGACAATAGAAGTAAATTGTAAAGTTTAAAATTGTATATTCTTAAGACCGCTGCTTCATAACTGCTGTTTCTGGTGAGCCTAAACAGAGGCATCAAGCTCCATTCGGAGCTTCATAATTCAAATAGACTAACACCCGCGGTGGAATATTGAGCTCCATCCTGATGCAGCCGTCACTCGAATTTGAGAGAGCCCTTTCCACATTATGCAAGCCTCAGGATAGGGACATATTCAAACCCAAGGCATACCTGAGCGACACCATAGAACTGTTTTTCTGCCCCAGATCAGGTGTGGGGTAATCTGTTATTCGGCTAACTGGAAGTCGTATAGCCATTTGGGACACGATATTTCTAAGCCCATGTCTCTTATATATTTACCCCTCTCACTTTATTTATATGCATTTTTTGCTAGTTTCAAAAATTTGTTTGCATTTACCTTGCGTATTGGTCATGAGAGTTATGTTTTGCACTCAACTTTACTACTATTCATGTATTGCACATACCGGTATATTTCCATGTTTAAGAAGTTCAACTGATTTGTCAGGAATATTACTGCTATAGTTCTTAATAGGGACGATCAGCTATTTTTAGATACCTGCAAGGGAATCCTCAATACGTTATCATATGCTCCCTATACCACAAGTATGTAAAATATTGCAAAAATAACTTGGTGATTATCATACATCCATACAGCGTATGTATGACCTCCATGTCCCTTGGTTGAAAATTTTGAACTCAGCCTTTAGCTCTCTCCAGTTTCAGTTACTCCCCAAGTATATGTTGTGTCTGGAGTTGTTAAACGTATACCTATGTTTAATATATCTATAGTTGATACCCCCTAAGACCCATCGGTGGTCTAAAACATTTTAAACCTCTTCTTATGGCTCTTACTGACTACAATGGAGGTTCAAGAGTAGCCTCATCTGTTTTGCGGAGGTAGGAAAATGAGGGTTTAAGGATGTTATGTTTTACTTCCCTATTTAGGTATTAATTGGACAGCCCTTGATATTATTGTATAAAATGATACACCACCCTGTTGTCATGTAGATTGTTGTCTGTATGGATTTATGACTATCCACTGTGCCTTTTGTGTATGCATCTTTACCCCAATAAAAAAAAAAAGTTTGAAAAAACCCCAAAAAACTCAAATAGACATACTGTACATTACTTCAATGCACAACAGTTATATTATTATACATTAATTATTTATATAAACAGAGCTATATATATTGGTATAAATTGTTAATAAGAACAGATATAGCAGTATACAAGCATACATTTGCAAGTGTAAAATTACAACAAACAAAAAAAGGTAAAAAAAAAAGTAACAAGATTTATTATCACATTCCACACAAAAAAAACTTTATTGGCATCCTTTGAATCAACTAAGACCAAACATTTATAGAATTTGTATTAGTTTTGATCACTATAAGGTTTGTATCTGCAGCTTTATATAAAATGGTGCAATCTAGTAGCTCTCATTTGGTTTGGCATTAATGCAAAAATTCTCAAAACTAATTAACAAAAATATATTTTAAGAGTAGACAACCTAAGAGATTGATATATGCACATTTATTTACATTTATGGCACCAGTTGGCCCCAAGATATATACAAAATGTGAACATACAAAAAAAAATGAACTTTTTCTTTAAAAGAAGCAAAAAAAACCCACCCCCAATGGATTAATGTTGGTTGGAAACTATACTTGAAAATAAATAATATGCTTAGGGCTAGATTACAAGTGGGGGGGTGGTAGTTTACACTTGCGTTTGAGCATTAAAACTGCTAGAAGTAATTTTTTGTGCTCGGAGGTTCGTGCTCTATTTACAAGCCGAAAGAAAAAAGTTTGCGCTCTCGCATTTGTAACGTTGCGGTAACAAATAGATTTGAGAAGTCGCTAATGCAAAATTGCATTCCCCCATAGACTTCAATATTGCCAAAAAAGTTCGGGAAAAAACAAAATTGCGGTTCTTTAAAAGCGCAACATAAGAATATGATATTGCATATTTCATAATCCAATATTCTGCACATAACAGAATATGTTCTATTTATTCATAACAAGATATTTAATTAAATATCTGATGGATTTTTGCCCAAATATATTTCCCTCTCACTCGATATATACAGATATATATAGGAATATCTATTTTAAAAAACCACAGAACATATTCTACTATGTGCAGAACATTGGATTCTATAATATTTACAGTAAATACACAGTGTAACATTTTATTAAATATAAATATTGCATAAATATGCTTTTTCATGTGTTCATCTGTAAAGGGCTCCAATACACTTATTTATATGTATTTATGTTTTTATATGTGTGTGTATGTTTGTAAATACATAAATATACATCTAAATACATATGTAGATGCATATAAACAAACATATATATATATATATACACACACACATATGTATCTGTATGTTTAAGCCTGAAACCTCATATATTTGAGCCCTTATACATTTTTTATGCAATATTTGTATTTAATAATTTTATTAGATGGTGTTATTTTGGGTGTAATTGTACTTTGTAATTTATTTTTTATGTTTTTTGTGACACTTTTTTGTTGAGCGTAACAGTTAACCCGAGGTTGCTCACACATTCAAATTTACTTTCAACTTGTTATACGAGAGGAATTAAACTCGTGGGCAAATGGCCCCAAAAACCTGATATTGCTCATGCAAATGATAGCAAACCACTTGTAATCTAGAACTTAGTCAGTCGATCAGCAATCTACAGGTCACATTATTAAAAAGGAAAAATATAGCTTTTCATAAATGCTCTTTCTTATATAATTTATTTATCTTACCTGTCTGCAAGCCACACGCAAGTGATGAGGCAGAAACAGATACAAAAAATTATACATGTGGTCACTGCCTATTACAGTGATCACTAGTCAATGGGCCACTATTATTAGTTATTTGCCTCTTGTTTGACATAAGTCAAGCATTATTCTGCTGTCTATACCAGTGGATGTGTACCTAAAGCACAACGGTTGCCTAAAGCTAATCCTTCCGATCCTGTTTATTGAAGTTTTTTAAGCCTCTAATTAGTGATGTCTTGAATTGTTCGCCGGCGAATAGTTCCCGGCGAACATAGCTTGTTTGCGTTTGCAACGGCGGGCGAACATATGCGATGTTCGATCCGCCCCCTATTCGTCATCATTGAGTAAACTTTGACCCTGTATCTCACAGTCTGCAGACACATTCCAGCCAATCGGCAGCAGACACTCCCTCCCAGACCCTCCCAGCTCCTGGACAGCAGCCATTTTAGATTCATTCGGAAGCTGCTTTCTTAGTGAGAGGAGGGACAGTGTAGCTGCTGCTGATTTAATAGGGAAATTGATAGCTAGGCTAGTGTATTCAGTGTCCACTACAGTCCTGAAGGACTCATCTGATCTCTGCTGTAAGGACAGCACCCCAAAAAGCCCTTTTTAGGGCTAGAACATCAGTCTGTTTTTTTTTTTTTCCTGTGTAATCTAATTGCAGTTGCCTGCCTGCCAGCGTGTGTGCCAGGCTCACAGCGTATACTGTGCCCACTTGCCCAGTGCCACCACTCATATCTGGTGTAACAGTAGTGTAAATTTAAAAAAAAAAAAACTTTTTTGACTGTGAAACATCAGTCTGCTTGTGTACTCTAATTGCAGTTGCCTGCCTGCCAGCGTGTGTGCCAGGCCCACTTGCCCAGTGCCACCACTCATATCTGGTGTAACAGTAGTGTAAATTTAAAAAAAAAAAACTTTTTTGACTGTGAAACATCAGTCTGCTAGTGTAATCTAATTTCAGTTGCCTGCCTGCCAGCGTGTGTGCCAGGCTCACAGCATGTACTGGGCCCACTTGCCCAGTGCCACCACTCATATCTGGTGTAACAGTAGTGTAAATTTAAAAAAAAAAAACTTTTTTGACTGTGAAACATCAGTCTGCTTGTGTAATCTAATTGCAGTTGCCTGCCTGCCAGTGTGTGTGCCAGGCCCACTTGCCCAGTGCCACCACTCATATCTGTTGTAACAGTAGTGTAAATTAAAAAAACAAAACATTTTTGACTGTGAAACATCAGTCTGCTAGTGTAATCTAATTGCAGTTGCCTGCCTGCCAGCGTGCGTGCCAGGCCCACTTGCCCAGTGCCACCACTCATATCTGGTGTAACAGTAGTGTAAATTTTAAAAAAAAAACTTTTTTCACTGTGAAACATCAGTCTGCTAGTGTAATCTAATTGCAGTTGCCTGCCTACCAGCGTGTGTGCCAGGCTCACAGCGTATACTGTGCACACTTGCCCAGTGCCACCACTCATATCTGGTGTAACAGTAGTGTAAATTTAAAAAAAAAAAACTTTTTGGACTGTGAAACATCAGTCTGCTTGTTTGCAGAGGCTTAGATACAAGATAATCACAGAGGTTAAAAGTATATTATTATAAATGTGTTAATTATGCAAAACTGGGAAATGGGTAATAAAGGGATTATCTATCTTTTAAAACAATAAAAATTATGGTGTAGACTGTCCCTTTAAATGGGGAGTTTGGTCTGTCACTGTGAAGCGGGCGTAACCCTTACACTACCTGATCAATACAACATCATACCTGATGTTTTAAAGCACGTTATTCCAAACAATTTAGGAATGTTAGGTGATTTATGCCCTTTATGGCTTAAAAACAGACTCTGCATCAACTATGTAATTTTCCATGGGAGTTTTGCCATGGATCCCCCTCCGGCATGCCACAGTCCAGGTGTTAGTCCCCTTGAAACAACTTTTCCATCACTATTGTGGCCATAAAGAGTCCCTGTGGGTTTTAAAATTCGCCTGCCTATTGAAGTCTATGGCGCTTCGCCCGGTTCGCCCGTTCGCGAACAGTTGCGGAAGTTTGTGTCCGCCGTTCGCGAACGCAAATTTTTAGGTTTGCGACATCACTACCTCTGATACACGTTCTTCAAGTTCTGAGTGGTCACAATACAAGCTTTAACAACATTTCTGTACTGAGGAAAGTTCAGATTGGATCCAACCAAAAAAATGACCGAAATGATGCAGGCACAGCAATGGCTTTAGTGATCACAATACTTTTAACCACAGGTTTTGCACTTTATTTGGGCAACAAAATAATTACATTGGATTCAACACACAAAGGGTTGTTGATAAAGTATTCCAAGACAATTTGTAATAATTCTATTATCTTGCCCATGCTCAATACACTCTGAAATGGCCACAGATATTATTTTAGATGTAAATATGGATAAATGGTCTAGACTAATTAAACCTATATTCAGTACTATTGTTTAGTCCCCCAGTAGTGAGTGGGACAGACATTTATATACGTACTAGTCCTAAAGCCTGTGTACATGGGCCATTTTTTGCAGTACAGCGGTCCCACCCCTTGCTCTCTTTCTCCCCCTTATATTTTGCTCTCTCTCTCCCCCTCTCTTTTGCTCTCTCTCTCCCCTCTCTTTTGCTATATCACTCTTCCCCCTCTCTTGCTCTCTCTCTTTCCCCCCTCTCTTTTGCTCTCCCCCTCTCTCTTTTGCTCTCTACCTCCCCTTCTATTTTGCTCTCTCTCTTCCCCCTCTCCTGCTCTCTCTCTCCCCCTCTCTTTTACTCTCTCTCTCCCACTCTATTTTGCGCTCTCTCTCCCCATCTCTTTTGCGCGCTCTCTCTCCCCTCTCTATTACTCTCTCTCTCCCCCCTCTCTTTTGCTCTCTGTTCCCCCCTCTTTTGCTCTCTCTCTCCCTTTCTTTTTTTCTCTCTCTCTCCCCCTCTCTATATCACTCTTCCCCTCTCTTGCTCTCTCTCTTTCCCCCCTCTCTTTTGCTCTCTCTCCCCCTCTTTTTTGCTCTCTCCCTCCCCTTCTATTTTGCTCTCTCTCCCACGGAAATAGGGCCCTCAATCCCCCCTGTATTTGTCTGTAAAACTTTTATCATATTTTATCGTATTGTCTCTCCATTGTACTGTTATCCTTGTACCCATGGGCAGCGCTGCGGAATCTGTTGGAGCTTTATAAATAAAGAATAATAATGGAAGAAGAAAAAGATGGAAGATGAAGATGGAGTGCTGCCCGGATGAACATGGAGCGTCACCCATCATCATTGGTGAGTAACAATTTTGGGATTAGATTTAGGCCTAGATTATGAGTTTTGCAGTAGCTGAAAAAGCAGCGTTAACAGGTGCTAACGCTGCTTTTTTATGCCCGCTGGTATTACGAGTCTTGCAGGTTTAGGGTCACCGCACACTTTTTTGGCCTTACAGCAAAACAACTTACTTAAATTTCGTAAAGTCTTTTTTCTATGGGACTTTTCATACCGCTGGTATTACGAGTCTGTCCTGGGAGGCCAAAAAGTGAGCGGTACACCCTAAAACTTCAAGATTTCTAACGCATTTGAAAGTCAGTAGTTATGAGTTTTATGGTACAACGCTGTAGCATAAAACTCATAACTAAAGTGCTAAAAAGTACACTAAAACCCATAAACTACCTATTAACCCCTAAACTGAGGCCCTCCCGCATTGCAAACACTCAAATAAATTTATTAACCCCTAATCTGCCACTCTCGATATCGCCGCCACCTACATTATACTTAATAACCCCTAATCTGCTGCCCCCAACATCGCCGACACCTACATTATATTTATTAACCCCTAATCTGCCGCCCCCAATTTCGCCGCAACCTACCTACACTTATTAACCCCTAATTTGCCGCCCCCAACGTCGCCGTGACTATAATAAACATATTAACCCCTAAACTGCCGCACTCCCGCCTCGCAAACATTAGTTAAATATTATTAACCCCTAATCTGCTGTCCCTAACATCGCCGCCACCTACCTACATTTATTAACCCCTAATCTGCCACCCCCAACGTCGCCGCCACTATATTAAATGTATTAACCCCTAAACCTAAGTCTAACCCTAACCCCCCTAACTTAAATATAATTAAAATAAATCTAAATAAATATTCCTATCATTATCTAAATTATTCATATTTAAAACTAAATACTTACCTATAAAATAAACCCTAAGCTAGCTACAATATAACTAATAGTTACATTGTATCTAGGTTTATTTTTATTTTACAGGCAAGTTTGTATTTATTTTTTACTAGGTAGAATAGTTATTAAATAGTTATTAACTATTTAATAACTACCTAGCTAAAATAAATACAAAAGTACCTGTAAAATAAAACCTAACCTAAGTTACACTAACACCTAACACTACACTATATTTAAATAAATTAACTAAATTAAATACTATTAAATAAATGAAATTATCTAAAGTACAAAAAAACCACTAAATTACAGAAAATAAAAAACAAATTACAGATATTTAAACTAATTACACCTAATCTAAGAGCCCTATCAAAATAAAAAATGTCCACCCAAAATAAAAAAAACCCTAGCCTAAACTAAACTGTCAATCAACTGTCATCCAAGCCGGGCGAAGTGGTCCTCCAGACGGGCAGAAGTCTTCATCCAAGCCGGGCAGAAGTGGTCCTCCAGACAGGCAGAAGTCTTCATCCAAGCCGGGCAGAAGTGGTCCTCCAGACGGGCAGAAGTCTTCATCCAGACGGCATCTTCTATCTTCATCCATCCGACGCAGAGGGGTCCATCTTCAAAACATCCGACATGGAGCATCCTCTTCAAATGACGGCTTCTTCTTAATGAATATCTCTTTAAGTGACGTCATCCAAGATGGCGTCCCTTAGATTCCGATTGGATGAATTCTATCAGCCAATTGGAATTAAGGTAGAAAAAATCCTATTGGCTGAATGATGGCTTGAAGATGGACCCGCTCCGGATGGATGAAGATAGAAGATGCCGTCTGGATTAAGACTTCTGCCCGTCTGGAGGACCACTTCTGCCCGGCTTGGATGAAGACTTCTGCCCATCTGGAGGACCACTTCTGCCCGGCTTGGATGAAGACTTCTGCCCATCTGGATGACTACTTCGCCCGGCTTGGATGAAGACGTCTCCCGGTAAGTCGATCTTCAGCTGGGGGTTATTGTTAGGTTTTTTTAAGGGTGTATTGGGTGGGTTTTATTTTTAGGTTAGGGTTTTGGCTGCAAAAGAGCTAACTGCCCTTTTAAGGGCAATGCCCATCCAAATGCCCTTTTCAGGGCAATGGGGAGCTTAGGTTTTTTTAGTTAGTATTTTATTTGGGGGTTGGTTGTGTGGGTGGTGGGTTTTACTGTTGGGGGGTTGTTTGTATTTTTTTTACATGTAAAAGAGCTGATTACTTTGGGGCAATGCCCCGCAAAAGGCCCTTTTAAGGGCTATTGATAGTTTAGTTTAGGCTAGGGTTTTTTTTATTTTAGGGGGGCATTTTTTTATTTTGATAGGGCTCTTAGATTAGGTGTAATTAGTTTCAATATCTGTAATTTGTTTTTTATTTTCTGTAATTTAGTGTTTTTTTTTACTTTAGATAATTTAATTTATTTAATAGTATTTAATTTAGTTAATTTATTTAATGATAGTGTAGTGGTAGGTGCTATTGTAACTTAGCTTAGGTTTTATTTTACAGGTACTTTTGTATTTATTTTAGCTAGGTAGTTATTAAATAGTTAATTGCTATTTAATAACTATTCTACCTAGTTAAAATAAATACAAACTTGCCTGTAAAATAAAAATAAACCCTAAGCTAGATACAATGTAACTATTAGTTATGTTGTAGCTAGCTTAGAGTTTATTTTATAGGTAAGTATTTAGTTTTAAATAGGAATAATTTAGGTAATGATAGGAATATTTATTTAGATTTGTTTTAATTATATTTAAGTTAGGGGGTGTTAGGGTTAGACTTAGGTTTAGGGGTTAATACATTTAATATAGTGGCGGCAACATTGGGGGCAGCAGATTAGGGGTTAATAAATGTAGGTAGGTGGCGGCGATGTTAGGGATGGCAGATTAGGGCTTAATAATATTTAACTAATGTTTGCGAGGCGGGAGTGCGGGGGTTTAGGGGTTAATATGTTTATTATAGTGGCGGCGACGTTGGGGCGGCAGATTAGGGGTTAATAAGTATAGGTAGGTTGTGGTGACATTGGGGACGGCAGGTTAGGGGTTAATAAATATAATGTAGGTGTCAGCGATGTTGGGGGCAGCAGATTAGGGGTTAATAAGTATAATGTAGGTGTCGGCGATGTGGGGGGCAGCAGATTAGGGGTTAATAAGTATAAGATTAGGGGTGTTTAGACTCGGGTTCATGTTAGGGTGTTAGGTGTAAACATAAAATGTATTTTTCCATATGGAGCTGCGTTACTCCGTTTTACGCTGCTTTTTGGCAGGTGTTAGACTTTTTCAGCCGGCTCTCCCCGTTGATTCCTATGGGGAAATCATGCACGAGCACGTTACACCAGCTCACCACTGACTTAAGCAGGGCTGGTATTGGAGTGAGATTTGGAGCAAAATTTTGCTCTACGCACACTTTTTGTCTTTTAACGCCGGGTTTCTGAAAACTCATAATACCAGCGCTGCATGAAAGTGAGCGGTGAGAGTAACGTGCGAGTTAATACCTCACCCCTGTTACCGCAAAACTCGTAATCTAGGCGTTAGGTTTTTTTGTTTTTTTTAAGAATAGGGATATTTTAATTTTATTTGGCCAGAAAAATAACTGAATGCACATCCAAATGCCCTTTTCAGGGCAATGGGTAGTTTTGCTTTTTTTTTAGTTAGGATTTTTTTTATTTTGGGGGATGGGAGGTTGTAAAGTTAGGGGGTATTTTTTGCTTTAGGGCAATGCCCTACAAAAGGCCATTTTAAGGGCTATTGAAAGTTTATATGTAGAATAGGGTTTTTTTTATTTTGGGGTGGTTCTTTAAGGGGTAATAGGAATATTGTTTTTTATTTTTTGTAATTTTGTTTTTTGTAAGGGTAGGTTTTGTTATTTTTTGTAATGGTATTTTTTTTTGTCAAGGTTTTTTTATTTTTGGTAAATGTTAGGTTATTTTTTTTAAATAATGTTAGATTTTGTTTTTTTAGGGTAAGCTTAAGTTTTTTATTTCATTTTACAGGTAAGTTTTACTTTATTTTAAGGTAGTTAGTATAGTTTTTATTTAATGTATGGGTATTTTATTTGGGGTTACGTTAGGGGGTGTTAGGTTAGGGGTTTAGTTGTAAGTGCGTTGTGGGGGGATGGCGGTTTAGGGTTAACAGTTTTATTTAGTGTTTGCGATGTGGTGGGGATGGTGGATTAGGAGTTATTAGCTAGATGCTTATGGTATGGTGTTTTTTCAAATTTGTTGTTGTTTTTTGAGTAGGGTGTTTTTTCCCCCCACTTTTTTTCTCTCCATTGATTTCTATGGGGGAACACGTTTGAGCTTCTCAGGCTACCGCTAGCGAAAACCATATTTTTTTCAACTTGTAATATGAGCGGATTGCGAGAAGACCAAAAAGCATTTCGCTAGCGAAAAATTTAGATTTGCCACGCGAATTGTAATCTCACCCTGATTGTTTTAAAGCCAATTTTTACCTTATAGACTATGTGGGGGATATTTATCAAAGGTCTGACGGACCTGATCCGACAGTGCGGATCAGGTCCGCCAGACCTCGCTGAATGCGGAGAGCAATACGCTCTCCGTATTCAGCAATGCACCAGCAGCTCTTGTGAGCCAATCGGCCGCCAGCAGGGAGGTGTCAATCAACCTGATCAGACTCGATCGGGTTGAATTGTGGCGATGTCTGTCCGCCTCCTCAGAGCCATAACACCGGCCCTCAAGCTCCACTCGGAGCTTGATAAATGGACCCCCTAATCTCATTAAAGGGACATAAAACCCAATTTTTTTTCTTTTGTGATTCAGATGGAGCATGCAATTTTAAACAACTTTCTAATTTACTTCTAATATCAAATTAGAAGCAGGAAGGTACGTTTAGGAGTGTGCACGTGTCTGCAGCACTATATGGCTGCAGTTTTTCAATAATGTTATACATTAGCAAGAGAATTATATGGCAGCACTATTTCTCCAGACAGTGCACACTACCTAGCTAGATATCTCTTCAACAAAGAATAACATGGGGAAAAAGCTAATTTGATAATAGAACTAAATTAGAAACTTTTTTTAAATTGTATTCTCTATCTGAATCATGAAAGACATTTTTTGGGTTTCATGTCCCTTTAAGGGGAATTCACTAATATGATTTATGTTAAGGAAAGACACAGTTATAATTCTCAGTAAAATAAGATGATGATTTCTCTCCATGACAGTACGTTTTTGAGAATCGGGCCCTAGATTATTTTTCTCCTCAGTGCTAGTGCTGCTTTTTGTACCTACTTGTTTTTGATGACTGCAATAAGCTGTTGCTATGTATTCTGGGAATCTTGATCCATAGATATTAAGACCAGCAAGGCGTATTTCTTTGCCCCTTGCTTGGAATCCAAACATGTTATCAGTACACACGGCGCACACTGCTGTTTGTTCGGCTACAGAGTTTCCCTAAAGCAATTTCATAGAAGCTGTGTAAGGATAACACTTATTGCAAAACAATATACTATTAAGGTAAAAGGACTATACTGTCGATTTTCTATAGAAATACAGAGGCTCAGTTTAACCCTTTATTGGGCAACTAAATATACAAGTGTTTCAGAATAGGGTTCTGGATTCTATTAGTATATGACACTTGTTATTCTGTCTATTTTCTGGTACCAGGGCTCTGTCTTTGTACTAAATTAGGATTTTGGTTCTCCCCCCATAGAGGTCAGAGAAAGGTCAAAAATGAAATATGCGTGGGTGCATTTCAATTTGAAATATAAACATTTTTGCAATATACTTCCATTAGCAAAAATGCTTCTAGCAAAGGATATTACTGTTTTTCAGCAGCATTGTATGAAATAAAAACAAAGACTATTAACCCCTTAACGACCGAGGACGTGCCAGGCAGGTCCTATAGAAAACGGTAGGTAACGACCAAGGAGGTGCCTGGCACGTCCTCAGGGGTTTTAATCACTGGAAGCAATCGTGATCGCTTCCAGCTACTTTCAGGGTATTGCAGGGATGCCTCGATATTGAGGCATAGTGTAAAACCCTCTGGCAAGCAACCGATGCATTAGTCAGCGATGGTGCAGATCGTTAGTGGTGTGGGAGGGATAGGAGGGAGGCGGGTGGACGGTCCATTGCTGGAGGAGGTCCGATGAGCGCTGATGAGAGGTCGGGGAGCGGGCTTGAGGGGGTGGGAGCAAGCATGAGGGGGCGGGAGCGAGAGTAAGAAGGCGGAAGCGGATGGGACTGCTACATTATGGCAAAAGTGAATTGGAAGGAGGGAGAGGGGGGAAAAGTGTTGGGAAAGGGATCTGGGATGGGAGGGGGGAGGGTATTGAGGGGGGGGGGCAGCTACACTACAGAAAAAATTGAGTTGGGGGGATGTGTCAGGTGGGAGGCTGATCTCTACACTAAAGCTAAAATTAACCCTACACGCTACCTAATTAACCCCTTCACTGCTGGGCATAATACAAGTGGTTTTGGAAATAGCAAAGTGCTACTTGTACTTATTGCCCTATAATTGAAACATTGTGTATTTCCAAACTCAGAACAAAATTTAGAAACTATTTAGCATGGGTGTTTTTTGGTGGTTGTAGATGTGTCACAGATTTTGTGGGTCAAAGTGTCATATTCCTGTAGCTTTAAGAACTAAGACCAACCCACTCCTTCACCTCCCTTTAAAGGTGTGTTCAGTACACCTGTGCTTTGCTTGATAATTGAAGTTTGTAGTTCCCACTCTGCTTCAAGCTCTAAAGCTAAATTCTACAGATCCTGCTTTTGTACCTGTTAAAGGAAATCCTTGTTGTCATTTCTCCAGCTTCTAAACCTAAGAAGCATTTCCTGCTGCTTTACACTTCAAGGAACAGTCTTTGGCAGCAACTCTTGCAAGTCTGTGTTAACTCTGCAGTCTGATTTTCCAGCCAGCTCCATTACTGAGTGTTTACCTCTACCAGGAAATACAAACAGCTTCCCTGCTGTGATCCATTTTGACTCAGTGCCAACTTCGCTCTCTGCAGTTCTAAACTCACTCGCAAGTATCATTAATTTTATATACAATTGTCTCTAGCTGTATATATTCTTATCCAAAGTTCTGCTGACATACAAACTGTTAAAGTGCTCACAACTGGTTAAATCTGGCTCTCTCCTTCTCTCTGCATCACACACTCTGCCTGCTGTAACCTGATACCTCTTGATATATGGACACTGCAGACTGCAAATCAGTTTCTCATTTCTAAGCTTAACTATAAAGAGACTTTGCTATAAAATTCTGCTTTTCTCAGACAATACCAATAAGCTGCTTGTTTGCTGCCTTCTATCTTTAAAGAACACAACTCTTTACAACTGTGTAAAATATACAAAGGCTTCATTTCATCTGTTTTATTCACTTTATTTTGATTTTGTAAAGTGTTATAAAAAGAACTTGTACTAAGTAAACCAGCTATCTCCCTTGGTAATAACCTTTTGTATAAGCCTGTTTTACTTAAGGTTCTCTGGGAATAGCCACATTATACAAGCTTATAACACAAAGTTAGAAATAGTGTTTTTTTTTTTTTTCAATTTTAACATCATATTTTATAATTTTTTTATAGTAAATTATATGATATGATGAAAATAACAGTATCCTTAGAAAGTCTATTTAATAGTGAGAAAAAACGGTATATAATATATGTGGGTACAGTAAATAAGCCGGGCAGAAGTGGTCCTCCAGACGGGCAGAAGTCTTCATCCAAGCCGGGCAGAAGTGGTCCTCCAGACGGGCAGAAGTCTTCATCCAGACGGCATCTTCTATCTTCATCCATCCGACGCGGGTCCATCTTCAAGACATCCGTCGCGGAGTATCCTCTTCAAATGACGGCTTCTTCGTAATGAATATCTCTTTAAGTGACGTCATCCAAGATGGCGTCCCTTAGATTCCGATTGGATGAATTCTATCAGCCAATGGGAATTAAGGTAGAAAAAATCCTATTGGCTGATGCAATCAGCCAATAGGATTGAGCTCTCATTCTATTGACTGATTGGAACAGCCAATAGGATTTTTTCTACCTTAATTCCAATCGTCTGATAGAATTCTATCAGCCAATCGGAATCTAAGGGACGCCATCTTGGATGACATCTCTTAAAGAGATATTCATTACGAAGAAGCAGTCGTTTGAAGAGGATGCTCCGCGTCGGATGTCTTGAAGATGGACCCGCTCCGCGCCGGATGGATTAAGATAGAAGATGCCGTATGGATGAAGACTTCTGCCCGTCTGGAGGACCACTTCTGCCCGGCTTGGATGAAGACTTCTGCCCATCTGGATGACCACTTCTGCCCGGCTTTGATGAAGACTTCTGCCCGTCTGGATGACCACTTCGCCCGGCTTGGATGAAGACGTCTCCCGGTAAGTCGATCTTCAGCTGGGGGTTAGTGTTAGGTTTTTTTAAGGGTGTATTGGGTGGGTTTTATTTTTAGGTTAGGGTTTTGGCTGCAAAAGAGCTAACTGTATGACCTAAGCTATACACAAGAGGGCGCTGTGTGCCTAAAAAATATACATAGCTGTAAAAATCACCTGTAACCAATATAACATATAAAAATAGAAATGTAACCATACAATCACCCCCAAAGTGGATGCTGATCCCAATGGTATATGGTGGGTAACTTAGAGTCTTAGTATATAAGTCCCAATTGTAGAGTAAAGATCCAACGATCTGGCTTATGCGATCAAAATTCAGGCTGCTCTCTCCCTTCCTCCACTGTATGGTAGTAGATCTTAGAAAACTGCAAACACAAGAGAGGCGCACAAATGTGTGTATCCGTAGCGAACAACGAAGTTAAACAGACACCAATCTTATACACAGACTACTCACAATTTCCTAAAGCACACTTATGTGCTAGTAGTGGCGGGCTGGTTATCAGAGCTACCCAGCTTGCTCCCTCCGGCAATCGCTCGCTCCCAATCTGAAAGATAAGAAGCGCCCAAATGTGTGTATCCATGATGACCAGAAAACCCCAGCTCCAAACTTCTTACACAGGGTACTCACAATTTGAAGGAGCACACTTATGTGCTTGTAGACGCAGGCTGGCTATCAGAGCTAACCAGCTAGCTCCCTCCGGTCTCAAAGGTTCCTCCAACGCAGGTGTATGGTAATGCTGTTCTCACCCAATAAGTAGCCAAGCCAGAATAAAATCAAGGTATTTATTGATATAAACAATATTGGCTTTGATATAAAGCTATATATTGGTGAGCATATGGAAATATGCTACGCGTTTCTCGGCTACTAACTGCCCTTTTAAGGGCAATGCCCATCCAAATGCCCTTTTAAGGGCAATGGGGAGCTTAGGTTTTTTAGTTAGTATTTTATTTGGGGGGTTGGTTGTGTGGGTAGTGGGTTTTACTGTTGGGGGGGTTGTTTGTATTTTTTTTTTACAGGTAAAAGAGCTGATTACTTTGGGGCAATGCCCCGCAAAAGGACCTTTTAAGGGCTATTGATAGTTTAGTTTAGGCTACGTTTTTTTTTTATTTTAGGGGGGCATTTTTTTATTTTGATAGGGCTCTTAGATTAGGTGTAATTAGTTTCAATATCTGTAATTTGTTTTTTATTTTCTGTAATTTAGTGGGGTTTTTTTTTACTTTAGATAATTTAATTTATTTAATAGTATTTAATTTAGTTAATTTATTTAATTATAGTGTAGTGTTAGGTGCTAGTGTAACTTAGCTTAGGTTTTATTTTACAGGTACTTTTGTATTTATTTTAGCTAGGTAGTTATTAAATAGTTAATTGCTATTTAATAACTATTCTACCTAGTTAAAATAAATACAAACTTGCCTGTAAAATAAAAATAAACCCTAAGCTAGATACAATGTAACTATTAGTTATATTGTAGCTAGCTTAGAGTTTATTTTATAGGTAAGTATTTAGTTTTAAATAGGAATAATTTAGGTAATGATAGGAATATTTATTTAGATTTATTTTAATTATATTTAAGTTAGGGGGTGTTAGGGTTAGGGTTAGACTTAGGTTTAGGAGTTAATACATTTAATATAGTGGTGGCGACGTTGGGGGCAGCAGATTTGGGGTTAATAAATATAGGTAGGTGGCGGCGATGTTAGGGACGGAAGATTAGGGCTTAATAATATTTAACTAATGTTTGCGAGGCGGGAGTGCGGCGGTTTAGGGATTAATATGTTTATTATAGTGGCAGCGATGTTGGGGTGACAGATTAGGGGTTAATAAGTGTAAGATTAGGGGTGTTTAGACTCGGGGTTCATGTTAGGGTGTTAGGTGTAAACATAAAATGTCTTTCCCCATAGGAATCAATGGGGCTGCGTTACTCCGTTTTACGCTGCTTTTTGGCAGGTGTTAGACTTTTTTTCAGCCGGCTCTCTGTCTCCCCGTTGATTCCTATGGGGAAATCGTGCACGAGCACGTTACACCAGCTCACCGCTGACTTAGGCAGCGCTGGTATTGGAGTGAGATTTGGAGCAAAATTTTGCTCTATGCTCACTTTTTGTGTTTTAAAGCCGAGTTTCTGAAAACTCGTAATACTAGCGCTGCATGAAAGTGAGCGGTGAGAGTAACGTGCAAGTTAATATCTCACCCCTGTTACCGCAAAACTCTGTCTATTTTCTGGTGCCAGGGCTCTGTCTCTGTACTAAATTATGATTTTGGTTCTCCCCCCATAGAGGTCAGAGTGAATATTGCATACTTAAAAAGATAGAAAGGTCAAAAATGAAATATGCGTGGGTGCATTTCAATTTGAAATATAAACATTTTTGCAATATACTTCCATTAGCAAAAATGCTTCTAGCAAAGGATATTACTGTTTTTCAGCAGCATTGTATGAAATAAAAACAAAGACTATTAACCCCTTAATGACCGAGGACGTGCCAGGCACGTCCTATAGAAAACGGTAGGTAACGACCAAGGAGGTGCCTGGCATGTCCTCAGGGGTTTTAATCGCTGGAAGCGATCGTGATCGCTTCCAGCCACTTTTAGGTTATTGCAGGGATGCCTCAATATTGAGGCATCGTGTAAAACCCTCTGGCAAGCAACCGATGCATCAGTCAGTGATGGTGCAGATCGTTGGTGGTGTGGGAGGGATAGGAGGGAGGCGGGTGGGCAGTCCCTTGCTGGAGGAGGTCCGATGAGCGCTGATGAGAGGTCGGGGAGCGGGCTTGAGGGGGCGGGAGTGAGGGGGCGGGAGCGAGCATGAGGGGGCGGGAGCGAGAGTAAGAAGGCGGAAGCGGGTGGGACTGCTACATTATGGAAAAAGTGAATTGGAAGGAGGGAGAGGGGGGAAAAGTGTAGGGAAAGGGATCTGGGAGAGGGAGGGTATTGAGGGGGGGCAGCTACACTACAGAAAAAATGGAGTTGTGGGGATGTGTTAGGTGGGAGGCTGATCTCTACACTAAAGCTAAAATTAACCCTACACGCTACCTAATTAACCCCTTCACTGCTGGGCATAATACAAGTGGTTTTGGAAATAGCAAAGTGCTACTTGTACTTATTGCCCTATAACTGAAACATTGTGTATTTCCAAACTCAGAACAAAATTTAGAAACTATTTAGCATGGGTGTTTTTTGGTGGTTGTAGATGTGTAACAGATTTTGTGGGTCAAAGTTAAAAATAGTGTTTTGTCTTTTTCAATTTTAACATCATATTTTATAATTTTTTTATAGTAAATTATATGATATGATGAAAATAACAGTATCCTTAGAAAGTCTATTTAATAGTGAAAAAAACAGTATATAATATATGTGGGTACAGTAAATAAGTAAGAGGAAAATTACAACTAAACACAAACACCGCAAAAATGTAAAAACAACACTTGTCCTTAACGGTAGGAAAATTGATAAATGGTCTGGTCACTAAGGGGTTGATAGTGAGATTACTATCCAAATTCTCGATGTTGTGGTCTTGATTTTCATTTTACTGTGTTTCCTGCAGATCTTAGTTGTTTGGGATATCACTCATCTGTCTATTAAATACATATCCTATATAATAAAAGGCCAGGTATGTTTGTCAGATGCAGTCATGCGCAGTAGAGACAAACATACCTGGCCTACATTGACAGAGGCGTGCGCAAGGCAAAACAGCTGTGATCTACACATTAGTTGAAGAGACAGACGGCGGGAGGCGGCCATGAGACAAAACAGCTGTGATCCTCACATTGGTTGAAGAGACAGACGGTGTGAGGCAGCCAAGGCAAAACAGCTGGCTGTTAGGAGAAGAGAGGGTGGGCGGAAGTTGCTGTTGCGGGGCGTTATGGTTGTCAGGAGCACCGTGATGGGGGCGTGGTCGGGCTGGAGTGGGCATGGGGAGGGGGCATGGTTGATTGGGAGCACAATGTTGGGGGTTGGCCGGGTGGGCGTGGCCAGCGTAATTGGGCATTGACGTGAGAGAGAACAAAGGAGGGGGAGAGAGAGAGAGCAAAAGAGAGGGGGAGAGAGATCAAAAGAAAGGGTGGAGAGAGAGCTAAACACAAACACCGCAAAAATGTAAAAACAACACTTGTTCTTAACGGTAAGAAAATTGAAAAGAGAGGGGGAGAGAGATCAAAAGAAAGGGGGGAGAGAGAGAGCAAAAGAGAGAGGGGAAAGAGTAAAAGAGAGGGGGGAGAGAAAGAGAGAGCAAAAGAGAGGGGGAGAGAGAGAGATCAAAAGAGAGGGGTTAGAGAGAGAGCAAAAGAGAGGGGGGAGAGCAAAAGAGAGGGGGGAGAGAGCAAAAGAGAGCGGGGAGAGAGCAAAAGAGAGGGGTTAGAGAGAGAGCAAAAGAGAGGGGGGAGAAAGCAAAAGAGGGGGGGAGAGAGAGCAAAAGAGAGGGGGAGAGAGAGAGCAAAAGAGAGGGGGGAGAGAGCAAAAGAGAGGGGGAGAGAGAGAGCAAAAGAGAGGGGGAGAGAGCAAAAGAGAGGGGGTAGCGAGAGCAAGAGAGGGGGTAGAGAGCAAAAGAGAGGGGGAGAGAGATAGCAAGAGAGGAGGAAGAGAGAGAGAAATAGAGCAAAAGAGAGGGGAGAGAGAGAGCAAACGAGAGGTGGCAAAGAGAGCAAATAGAGGGGGGAGAGAATGCGCAAAAGAGAGGGGGGAGAGAGTAAAAGAGAGGAGAGAGAGCAAAAGAGAGGGGGAGAGAGAGCACAAAAGAGAGGGGTTAGATAGAGAGCAAAAGAGTAGGGGTTAGAAAAAGAGAGGGGGGAAAATAGAGAAAAAAAGAGGGGGAGAGAGATTAAAAGAGAGGAGGAGAGAGAGAAAGAGAGCAAAAGATGGGGGAGAGAGCAAAAGAGAAGGGAGAGAGAAATAAAAAGAGAGGGGGAGAGAGAGCAAAAGAGGGGGAGAACAGAGAGCAAAAGAGAGGGGGGAGAGAGAGTAAAAGAGAGGGAAGCGAAAGTGCAAAATAGAGGGGGAGAGAGAGAGCAAAAGAGAGGGGGGAAAGAGAGAGCAAGAGAGGGGGAAGAGAGAGAGCAAAATAGAAGGGGAGGGAGAGAGCAAAAGAGAGAGGGGAGAGCAAAAGAGAAGGGGCAGCATCGGTGGTCCATCTTCTATCTTCATCCCGGTGTTGGGGGTGAGGTCAGCGGCGAAGGCAGTGGCGACCTCCTCTTAAGACCATCGACACTGAGGTCCACTTCATGTTAGGCTTAGGTTTTTTATTTTGGGGGGAGGGGTTTTAATGTAAGGGGGTTATTGTATTTTTAATGCAAAAGAGCTGTTTGCTTTAGGGCAATGCCCTACAAAAGGCCCTTTTAATGGCTATGGTAGCTTATTTTTAGAATTGTTTTTTTTTTGCTTTTTTGGGGGTAGCTTTTTTTCAAGGGGTATTAGAATAGGAATATGTATACCTGTATATTTAGTTTTTTTGGTAATGTTGCTTGTTGTTTTTGTAAGGGTAGGTTTTTTTTTGTTTTGTTTTTTGTGTGTAAATGTTAGGTTTTTTTAGTTTTTGTAATGTTAGGTTTTTAGGGTTTTTTTAGGGTAAGTTTAGATTTAAATTTAATTATACAAGGTTTACAAGTTTTTATTTATTTTAATGTAGTTAGTATGGTTTTTGTTTAATTTATGGGTAATTGGGGTTAAGCTAGGGGGTGCTAAGTTAAGGGGTTTAGTTGTTGGTTTATTACTTTGAGTTATGGAGGGATGGCGGTTTAGGGGTTAATAGTTGATTTACCTATATAGTTTGCAATGTGGGAAGATGGTGGTTTAGGGGTTAAAAGTGTAGTTTATAAGTAGTGTATTTTATGGGTATCATGTTACTGCAATCAACAAATTGTTGTTTCCCCCCGGGCTGTGAAGTTTGTGCAAAGGGGCTGAATGCCCCGAGGGAGAAACAATGATTTGTTGATTGCAGATGAGTCATCTGTCAATCAAATGCTTTAAATGGCGACCGGAGCTTCAGCTCTTATCCCTATAGCGTTCAGAGTGAAATATCTCTGAAGATAAGTATCTACTAACGATTTGATAAACGAAACTCTCATTCGTTTTTTAACTGCTATCGTTTCAGTTTAGGTAATAGTGTAGCTTGACCTTCACTTTAAGAAGTCAATGCGAATGGAACTCCCTCTTTTTGCAGTACAATTGCAGACAATGCTGCTTCCACTTGTGTGCATACAGCTTCTTATCGCTGTTATGTGCAAAGGGTACCTTCGTTCCTTGATGACCAAGTAGTTGAGACTTTTTTTCCCTGCCGGTTGTGCCTGGTTCATATGGCCATGCAAACTTCAGCATAGCGTTACAGCTTGTTTGCAAATTGATAGTTCACGCCAGAATGATGCCGCGTTTCGACCCTCCCACAAAAGGGCTGGCTTAGGGGTTCATCAGATACTCCTCCTCATTACCAGTGCCCTTTTATATACACATCACTGCTGCTATTAACCAATTATACATTGGTATAACAATTGGTATGACACTCTATACATTTATTAAAAACAATGCTGCTAACCTTAAGCATCCTTATAACTAAACAATGCTAGTACCCTTATGCGATCATGGCAATACTGCATCATTTTAACTCTTTATACACTTTGTCAATTTTGATCCTGACTTTGAATGAATTTTTCTAATTTGTCAACACTTTTTATATAAAACTACCAAATTCAAGTTTCTCATTTAAACCATAAGGATACAAAGTTTTTAATTTGTACATCCAATTTGGTCTCATACTGAAGCAGTAACCTATCCAGGTTACACCCTCTCCATTTTGCCTGTATATGTTCTATACCTGTTATCTGTAGAAATTCATAATTAGAGTTGTGTTGTGCCAAAAAGTGTCTTGCAATTGGACTGCCCTCATCCTTCTTTTTGATGTAATTCCTATGTTCTTTAATTCTTTCATTTAACTTCCTTTTTGCTTTTCCAACATAGAAAAGGGGGAAAGAACAGTTAAGCAAGTAGATAACCCCAATGGTTTTATATGTAATTGCTTCATTTTATAAACTGTTCCTTGTTCTGTGCTTAAGGTTTTTCTCTTTTTCATGAGGCTGCAATATGTGTAGTTTCCACACGGGTGGCAACCTACCCTCTCTTGTCTAGCCTCTAGCCAGTTTTTTTTCTGGTATGCTCCTTTGAAATTCACTGTGCGCCAGTTTATCTTTTAAACTCGGTGCTCTCCTTGCTGTTAGCAATGGATATTTGGAAACAATTCCCTGCAGTGATTTAACATTCAAAAGAATATGTGAGCTTGTTTTTGTAGAATGGCTTTTATTTTTCCCCCAATGGCTATTGTATTTTGTTATAAGTCTAGTTTGGCTAGGTCCTTCGTCCCTTTTTCTGCTATAAAGGAGTTCCTGTCTGGGGCTTTTTTTAGCTCTGACCCAAGCTTTTTTTGATATGCCTATTTGAATAACCTCTATCCATGAAACGTTGAGACATCTCCTCTGTCTGGCGAGCTCAAAAGCAGCCTCTGTGGAGCAGTTCCTTTTCAGACGAAGGAACTGTCCCACAGGGATGCCATCTCGGAGTGCCTTTGGGTGATGACTATCGGCATGCAGCAAACTGTTTGTTGCTGTACTTTTTCGATATACCTCAGTCAACAGATTGCCATTATGTTTCTTTATCCTAAGGTCTAGAAAAGATGTCTCTATATCATTAATATAATAGGTTAAAAATATGTCACATTGGTTGTTATTCAAAAGGGTTACAAACTCTTTTACCTCATTCTCAGTACCATTTCATAAAATTAGGACATCATCCACAAAGCGAATCCAGAGTATCACATGTGCCTCCACCCACTTATCCAAATGGCCAAAAACCCAGGTGCAGGCATGCATAGGCGGGGGCACATGTGGCACCCATTGCAGTGCCTCTCTTTTGCTGGTAATATTTGCCATCAAACACAAATATATTGTGTTTCAGAACAAACTCCAGCAGTTTCAGTACAAAGTCAGTGTGTTTGAAGAACTCGCTCCCTCTTGTTTCTAAATAATGTCTGATTGCTCTCAATGTGGGGAATTGAAGAGTACAGAGACTCATCATCCAGGGTTACTAAAATAGTGTTGTCTCTAGCATTTACATTGTACAATTTTCGTTACATCGTTAGTATCCTGGACATAGGAGGGCAATGACGTAAGAAATAGTCGCAGGAAAAAAATCAATGTATCTGCATCATTTTCCATTGGTCCACCTATGCCTGAGATTATAGGTCTCCCTTGGGTTTTTCTTAGATTTTTGTGTAATTTTGGTATGCAATAGAAGGTGGGAACTGTTGGAGGTTTATTATAGATAAAGTTGTGTTCTTTTTGTGATATTAAGCCTTCGCTCAATTCTTGGTTAAAGGGACAGTCTAGTCAAAATTAAACTTTCATGATTCAGATAGGGCATGCAATTTTAAACAACTTTCCAATTTACTTTTATCATAAAATTTGCTTTGTTCCCTTGGTGGTATTTTTGAAAAGCTAAACCTAGCTAGGCTCAAACTGATTTCTAAAACTGTTGAAAACTGCCTCTCAGCTCAGAGCATTTTGAAAGTATTTCACAGTTAGACAGTACTAGTTCATGTGTGTCTTATAGATAACATTGTGCTCACTCCCGTGGAGTTATTTAGGAGTCTGTACTGATTGGCTACACTGCATGTCTGTCAAAAGCACTGAGGTAAGGGGGCAGTCTGCAGAGGCTTAGATACAAGGTAATCACAGAGGTAATATGTGTATTAATATAACAGTGTTGGTTATGCAATACTGGGGAATGGGTCATAAAGGGATTATCTATCTTTTTAAACAATAACAATTCTGGAGTAGACTGTCCCTTTAAGTATGAACAAGAGTTCATTACAGGAGATTTCATAGCTTGACCTTTTGACTAAATCATATTGCATGTGATCATTTAATTGCCTCATCACCTCATTCTGGTAGTAGACCTTATCCATTATTACTACGTTGCCTCCTTTATCTGACAATTTAATCTCTAGATCTTTATTATTCATTAATTCAGACAATGCCTGCCTCTCAAATTTATTCAGATTGTCATCAACTACATGTGTAATACCAATGTTTTCAATGTCAGCCTCCATGCATTTTAAAAAAGTGTGTATACTTGAAACCATAGTCGATGGGGGCATATATTCAGGTTTGTTTTTGAGGTTAGATCTCACAGGTAATTTCTCATTTTCTCCTTCACCTTGTTCTGATAACAGTGATATTAACGTATTTGGCGTTTCTTTATCAGTATCTGAAATGAAGTTATCTTACCTTCTCTATTTTTCCAGACTTTTTTAAGAACTAGTTTCCTTGGAAAAAGATTGTCAATCTTTAACAAGTTCAAACTTATCGAGTTTGTCTGAGGGGCTAAAAGACAGTCCCCACGATAGAATGTTAATATGGACCTGGTTGAGAGGAAAAGATGAGAGATTCACTACTGTAAGATGATAACTTGCACTATGTGGTGCCTCAATTGGTTCCTGGTTACAATTCTCTGATTTCCTGGGTTTCCTCTGAATCTCCTGTTTCTCCCCCCCCCCCCCTCGCTCTCATTCGACCATACCTTGATCCTTCCATTGTGCTTTCCCTTACCTCCTCGCCTAGTTTTCCTCCTAAAGGGACCTCCATGGCCAATGAACCCCTGATGTTCTGTGTACTACGATCTAATTTGTTATCAGAATTATCGGTTCCTGTCCTCTGTCAGAAAGCTGAAGATGAAGAGGAATTTCATATTCCAACATGACACATCCAAGTTGACCAAGGGATGGCTTCAGAGAAATAAATGTATTGGAATTGCCCAGTCAAAGCCCAGATGTCTTTCCAATCAAAAACCTGTGGTATGGGCACATCCAGGAGCTCCAGAGGAAAAACTAATAATCCACAGATTATTAGCACTTCTTAAAGGGCCATTATACACTCATTTTTTCTTTGCATATATGTTTTGTAGATGATCTATTTATAAAGCCCATAAAGTTTGTTTTTTTAAAAAATTTATAATTTTGCTTATTTTTAAATAACATTGCTCAGATTTTCAGACTCCTAACCAAGCCCCAAAGTTTTATTTGAATACCGTCAGCTACCTTCTCCAGCTTGCTCCTGTTTGTGTAAAGGGTCTTTTCCTATGCAAAAGAAGGGGGAGAGGGGAGTGTCTTATTTCCCACTTGCAGTGGGCTTTCCAGCTACCTTTTCAACAGAGCTAAACTGAAAGCTTCTAAGTACGTTTTTAAACCATTTATACTGGATTTTTATATCAGTATCTGTGCATCTTATTCTTTATAGTAGTGTCTATTACATGCAGTTATATGTAAATGAGTGTATACTGTCCCTTTAACATCATCCACAATATACAAATTTACTTTTCAACACTCCACATATTGTGGATTTGTTATTTATCAAATTTGCTGTATATCTGAGTCCGGAGCCAAGGAGTAGCTGTTTAGGCCCATAGCGGTGGCTCTCTTAAATGCTACAAACCCACCCTCCAAGGCTTCTGGGTTATGCTGCCACTACATGGCTACAGGACATAAAAATGTTATCCTGCAAAGCTAACAGATACATCTTTGCAGCTTTCATTTTCTAAATATTGGAGAAGAAAACAATGGTGCAAGTTTTGAAAGGAAAGGAGCTAATGTGGCACATAGATGAACATCTAATAAATTTAGAGACTTACCTCTTAAATAAATTTAAACAATGGGCCTCTTACTGGAACATATTAGCAAGGAGATTAGCAAGGAGATTGACACAGCAGCTGTGGAGGTTTTTTTTAATGACGTGCAGCTTGATCTCTCTCATGCAGAAGCCAAGACCCTGAAACAGCTTTGCAATACAAGTAATGATTCAAACTGGGAATCAGCCAATGCCCTTCCATCTTATACCTCCCAGTGAAGTCAGGCATCTTTTGAACTACCGGCTATAGCCCCATATATCCACTTGGAAGTTGGAGACCCCGCAAATACACACTTGGAAAGGAAGGGCGATTCCTCCGATGCACAGCCACTGCAGGACTACATTGCGGATACCGCCCCGACTATAAGGCATCACGTGAAGACAGCACTGATACTACAGAGTACTAAGAGAAACGTGCAGGAAGATGATCTAGGGCCTACAGACGCATCTATCTGAGCTTGATTGTGTAATATTTTTACTCTACTCAGCATCCTGCTACAGATGATTATGGACTTGCTTTTAGATAATCCTCATCAGAATTTCAAATCACTTAAAGGATTACTTTCTGTTATAATTTTTAAGCTAAACAACTAACATATTAAAGTTAATAAACATTAATTAAAACCTACTGACCTATATTTTCTCCAAAACGAAGTTTCATAACGTTCTAAAAGTTATATATTTTATTCGCCGATGATGTCACGTTATCCTGCCCACTATTTTCAGCACTGCGTGTTCAAAATACTTAAACCAATAACTTTGTGTTTAAAGCGCCATTTTGAAACCTAGGTATTGTAAACGGATTGGTACAGAGCAAAGGATACCCATGGAGTGGGTTTGGAAAACAATTAAATTTGCAGACAAGATTTCTGATATACGGTAGAGATATGTTAATGAAATGCTATTGATAAAAAGCGTATTTGGGGTAGTTAGTTAGTAACAGGAATAGAAAATATTTACTTACAGTGGCCCTTTAAGGCCTTCAAATATTTGATTATGGCTCTGGGTTATAAAAAATGTTTTAGATAATATTTTCTCACTTAGCCGTTCTCTGACATATACAGTATTTGACTTATAATAGAAGGAATATTGTTAATTTCTTAAGTTGTTTGCTTTCAAAGTTCTCTTATTTCTCAGCCTATGCTGCTGTTATTTTTTTTTCTCAGGTTTATTGTTCACATTTACTGTATATACATTGCCTTGTGTACCTCTCATGACCATGCTATTCAAAAGATTCCTAAGATATTGTCCAATTTTTGGGGGACCTAATCCTTCTTTAAGCTACATTTATGTTACTGGGGCCTGGGGGCATTTCCCCTTTTGTTTATTTTTTTTTCCTCTACTTTGCCTGCAGCCGGGATTGCGGGTCATAGTGGGGAATTTATTGTTTTAATTTCACGTGTCATCCTATGCTAAACTTTTAGTAGAATGTCCTTTCTTTATTATATTAATTTTTATAGTCTCCTTGTCCATTATCCTGCACTATTTATCCATTTGATTCCAAAGCCAATACGCAATTAGAATGTTAACAACCTGAAAGCAGTTACACTGCCTTGTCTGGATAAATGATGGCACATTTACCTTTTGGTTCTTCATTTAGGTTTTACATAATATTTTTCTATTTAATACAACGCAGAGCTCCTTTATCACCCCAAGAATCTCCTATATCTTGGTCCAATGTTAGCTCAGTAGGGGCCTTTACAATTTCTATTCTTTTACTTTATTTTTAGGTCAGTCATTATCTGCAATGTACCACATACCTTTCTATGATTATCACGGGACCTATACTGCCTTCACTAATTAGCAACCCTTTTGATATCCTCAACTCCAATTTTTCTTGAGGTTCAATAGTAACCTTATTTGTTGTATACTAGGGAGGAAATGGGGACTACATTGTAGTTTTTATAAGATATTTTTTAGACATAATGTGCAATTTATGTAGTAGAACTGTGAATATTTTGTCAGTTTATTGTGTATTGTTATGTCCACGATAAAAAAAAATTAAACCAGGGGAATGACCTAAAGAAGAGCTATACTCAGAAGATCCCCTCGGTATATGAAGGAACTTTTTTGCAAAGAAGAGAGGGATAAAATTAAAAAAGTCTAGATGTGGAAAGTTAAAAGAGTCTTTTAGACCCATTTATCAAGCTCCTAATGGAGCTTGATGTCCCGTGTTTCTGGCGAGTCTTCAGACTCACCAGAAACAGCAGTTATGAAGACCGCTGCTCCATAACGCTCTGATGAGGCGGACAGAGATTGCCACAATTCAACCCGATCGAGTACGATCGGGTTGATTGACACCCCCTTACTGGCGGCCGATTGGTCGCGAGTCTGCTGGGGGCGTCGTTGCACCAGCAGCTCACAAGAGCTGCTGGTACAATGCTGAATGCGGAGAGCGTATTGCTCTCCGCATTCAGCGATGTCTGTCGGACGTGATCCGCACTGTCGGATCAGGTCCGACAGACATTTGATAAATAGGCCTCTTAGTTACAAGACTTGCTGCTGTAATAAATGCAACAAATGCTTCCACAAAGTATTGGTTCGGTGGAGTATACAGACTTATACAATCAGGGTGTTTTAGTTTTATTTAATTTAAAATGTTACTAAATAATAACTTATTTTATTTTGTATTTGTTTGTTTGTTTGTTGGAAGATCACATGACATATGGAAAAAAGTCTGACATTTACATTGTTGTTATTTTTGTCTATTCATTTCAAAAACTTGCAATTTCATAAGGGTGTGTAGACTTTTTATATCCACTGTCAATAGAAGTATTGTTTTGTTTGAATGCTGGTACATGAAGCCCTCGCAGCATATGTGCGTATGCCGCTGGAAAAAAATACCACATTTTACTAGTAGCATTTTTGCTAATGGAAGTATATTGTAAAAATGCTTATATTTACAATTCAATGCACCTATACACATTTGATTTTGAAACTTCTATCCCTTTAAATATTCCTTGTTTTTGCCAAATTATAAAAAAGGACTGATTATTATTTCTGACGATTGAAGTTTGGCACATCAGGTTTGGCTTTATAGGTATTAGCAGTAGACAAAAGGGAGGTTCTTATGCCACATTATATATAACGTTTTAGGTTTCTTGAGACAATGGCCTAGATTTAAAAAAAAACCCTGAAACTAATAACTTATTGAAAGAATTTAAACTTTTCACAATTCAAAGAGATTTTGCCTGGCCCTAGTCACATCCACAATTTGAGACTCTCCATTACAAATAATAAAGCAATCTGTTTTGTTAGTGTTCACCTCGCACTACATAGAATGAGCTGCAATGTGAAGTATTGGCATCACTTTAAAGGGACACTAAACCCAAAAAATTTCCTTCATGTAGAGAATACAATTTTAAACAACATTGCAATTTACTTCTATTATTTAATTTGCTTCATTCTTTAGATATCCTTTGCTGAAGAAATAGCAATGCACATGGGTGAACCAATCACACGAGGCATCTATGTGCAGCCATAAATCAGCAGCTACTAAGCCTATCTAGATATGCTTTTCAGTAAAGGATATCAAGAGAATGAAGCAAAATAGATAATAGAAGTAAAATAGAAAGTTGTTTAAAATTGCATGCTCTTTCTAAATCATGAAAGAAAAAAATTGGGTTTCATGTCCCTTTAATGCCTTCAAAACATTATAAAAAGGGGGGGGGCGGAGCTAACTGCCAAGAAGAGCAGACGTGCTGGGAGAGAGCTCTCTCATAGTAAACTTATAAAAAAGCTTTTTCCTAACTCTTTTTGAAGGTACATGAGGGTCACTCTACGGGTCATTAGAAGGGAAGGTGACCCTCACCTATATTGGCAACAGTCAAACTTTTGAGACATCAATCTATGCTAGTTTGAGCTTATTTGTACTGCGGCTAGACAGGAGGGCCCTTAATAAGCTGCTGGTTGGCGCTAAGTGCTATTACCCTGCAAGAACTCCTCTACCTGTATCTGCACCGGATCCGTTACAGAGGATTTAAACACAGAGATGACCCGGCTTGGAAGAGGACTCGATACAGCTGAGTGTGTCTTGGCGGCGTCCCCTATCATCGGAGTTTGGGCGCGAACATCCACGATCTTACCTTCACTACTAGGAGGCCGTTGGTCCCGAATGAGCTGCGCAAGATAAATTGGAGGAAATCAGCCGGTCCCTCAACCACCAACCTCGCACTCCAGCCTTCAGACCCATATGTCACTGAATCTAAAGTCAAAAAAGAGGAATAGCACCAATAAGACGTAGTATCTGTTGTGGTAAGAAATGTTTATTGTACAATCCAATATTAGTGTACAAACAGAGTCACAGTGGAGAACGCCTGACGCGTTTCGTGCATGCGTAGATGCGCTTCTTCGGAGGCTAATTCAAATCTAAATGTGACAGCTTTTAAACAGATTTTCTACCAATCATTTGCGAGTTTGAATGTGAGCCAATGGTGTGGCTATCCAGTGCAATTTATGCAGACATAACTTAATTCAATGGTAAGTGTTGATGTGCATTCTTTTGTCCCAAAAAGGTACAATTGCTCTGGAGTGTCAGACCTTAAAAAATACTGAGGCTCATATCAGGTTTTATATATGCTTGTGCACAATCTCTATATATAGCGAGAATATGTATAATATGTTATAAAAACTCCTTCAGTAACAAGCATTAAAATTCTAGGCATAGATAGCATGTAAGCTGAAAACATAAAAAGGAAAGGATGGATGTGCATATAGATACATATCGATACCTGTACAAATTGACATCTATATAGTTTCTACTGTTAAAGCTTCATAAACTATGCCTATATAATGACTAGTTGCAGCTAGATATTAAACGTAAAAATAGGAAATTATATAAAAAATGTACATAAATACAGTATAGTACATATACATCGCACATAGTTAAAGAGATATAGGTAAAAGAACCAAAAATAAATAAAATCAAATTAACATTCAAACGTCTGATTGAACATTTGTTCCCTATTCTTAGTAAGATACTACAATAGGAGTGTTATATGTGGTCCTTCTGTGTAATTAGGCCTTAATAAAATCAGGCTAATTGATGCTCCCTTATTCCCTATGTTTTAGAGCATGGTCAAATGCTAGCATTTAGACATTGCTCAGAAGTAAGAAGTCTGAGTGGTTATCTCAGGGTATTAAACTGTCAGAGGTAAAGGTTGATGTGAAGGACTAATCTATAGGTAGTTAGGGAGTAAATAGATATAAGTAAAATATGCATATGATAAAGAAAAAATTAAAGAAAGAAAAAATAAGGCAGAAATACTCTGAAAAAATATAAAAATAGAAATAAAAAATAAATAAAATTAAGAATAAAAAGTAAACAAACAGAGATTAAGATTAAAGCTAAGACTAGAGATAAAACTCTAAGGGAAGACACTAGGTTGTATAATTATGTGTCAGTGGTAATAAGTTCTTAAATATATGTGACATTTTCTAATGTTACTGCAATTTCCAAGCTAATATTTAGTAGAGTGAGGTGTAGTCAAAGGTATAAAGTCAGAGGGGTAAAGTGATAGCCACTAGGGTATATTGAGGTTAACAGGGCTTATTCCAATGAACTACACCATTGAATAAGGCTATGTTCATTGGGCATAGGATATGTATTCTATTTTTTAGTTTATTATTTTGTAATTTGATGTTTTTTGTTGTTTTTTGTTATTTATTCTTAGCTATTATTCTCATGGGTGACCTTTATGTGAACAAATCTACATCCAACCTCCTATTTATGCCGTGAGGATATCTAGTATCCAATTTGAGTATCCAGAACACCTCTCTTTTTAATAATTTGTCCGTTTTATCCCCTCCTCGTGCATTGTTAAGGATTCTTTCAATACCAATGAATGAGAAGTAATTTGTACCTATGCCATGTTGGCGAAAATGTTTCGCTACTGGAGTCTTAGGCTCCTTTTCAGTTAAGGATAGGAGATGCTCCCTTATTCGATCTTTTAATGGGCGTGTCGTAATCCCTGTATATTGCTGAAAGCAATATCGGCATGTGACAAGATAAATGACATATTGCGATGTGCAATCTATCCTCTGTCTGATTTTGTAGGTTTCTCTTGTATTTGTTGATGTGAATGTGTTGTTTCTTTGTGTAAAATCACAACTTTTGCAAGGTCTGTGACCACATTTAAAGAAACCTGGGTTTGGAGTTAGCCAGTTGTCGGTTGGCTGTGGTTTTTCTGAAAAATTCTTGCTGGTTAGATTACTCAGTGAGGGTGCTTTTTTAGCTACAAATTTGATCCCTTTGGATATTATTACTTTTAGAGTGTCATCACTTTCAAGAATCGTGAGTTTCTTTTTGATGACTTTACAAATTTTGTAGTACTGGTTGCTAAACTTAGTGGAAAAGACAATATTGTCATTGTCAAGTCCTCTGTCTTTTTTGTTGAAAAGACTGTTTCTTGGTAGTATTTCTACTTCTTTATTAATTTTGTAAAGTTTATGTTTATTGTAGCCTCTTTTTATAAGTCTGTCAGTTAGTTCTTTGGCCTCTGATTTATATATATCCACGTTGGAACAATTCCTGCGAAGTCTTAGGTATTGTCCTTTAGGGATTCCCTTTTTCAAGTGTGGTACATGGCATGAATCTGCTCTAAGGATAGTATTTCTAGAGGTTGATTTTCTGTATGTAGATGTATTGATATCTAGGTTAGACTGGTCTATGCTAAGCTTTAGGTCCAAATATTCAATCATTTGGGCATCACTCTTGTGGGTAAAGGTTAGGTTCATGTTGTTAGCATTAATGTAAGATATAAAATGTTCTATAGTGTATTCACTATCTGTTGTATCCCAGATTATAATGAGGTCGTCAATAAAGCGGCCATATAGTATGACATTGTTTTTATATGGAAAATCAGCTGTGAAGATCATATTCAGTTCCATGTACCCCATGTATATGTTGGCATAGGCCGGGGCGAATTTCGCGCCCATGGCCGTGCCACGTTTCTGCAAGTAATAATTGCCTTCATGTACAAAATAGTTATGTTTTAGTAGGAATTCAGCTGTCTCTACAACAAAAGTAATAAAGCCTGTTTCAAAGTCTGTGTGTCTTAGCAACATTTCGTTCAGGGCTATCAGTCCTGTTGTATGGGGAATGCTAGAATACAGCGCAGCTACATCAATAGTAAGCCAGCTATATCCACTCTTCTATTTAATGTTGCTTAATTGTTGAATGAGGTGGCCACTATCTTTTATGTATCCAGGTAATGATTGTACCAGTGGTTGTAACAGGTGGTCCAGCCAGCCTCCAAGCCTCTCACACAAGGAGCCCTGGCTGGCCACTATGGGTCTTCCGGGCGGTTTAGAAAGATTTTTGTGTATTTTAGGGGCTATTCTAAAATTAGGTATAGTGGGGGCTTCAACCAGCAGAAATGATGTTAAATCTTCTGTCATATACCCATATTCAATAGCTGTGTCTAAGTGACTTTTTAATTGTTTGCTAAAAGAAATGGTAGGGTTAAAGGTCAATTTCATATATTGTTCATTATCTGTGAGCTGATTATTTATTTCCTCCAAGTAGTCACGGGTATTGAGGAGGACAATTGCCCCCCCCTTATCGGCTTTAGTTATGACTATGTTAGGGTTCTCTCTTAAATCTTTGAGTGCTTTTCTCTCTCCATGGTTCAAATGGTCCCTGACTTTGCATTGTGTATGAGTGTGTAGTGTTTCGTTAAGTTCCGTTAATTATTTTTCTATTGATCTCTGAAATAGATCTATTAAATGGTCACGTGCGTGTACAGGGTAAAAATGTGATTTTTCTTTAAATGTGTAAGGATGGGAGGTGTTGAGTGTTTGTCCTGATAGGCGGGTAGAGTGCTGTTGTAAAGACATGAGGGTTGTGAGATCAGTAAGATCAGAAAATAGAAGTCCTATATTCACAGTGGGAATAAATTTATTCATAGGGGGTTGTGATATTGTTTCAGAATTAAAAAAATGTTTCTTTAAGACTATTTTCCTCACCAATTTATTGGTGTCTAAAAGAGTGTCAAATAAATCAAAATTGGTTGCTGGTGCAAAACTTAAACCTTTATTCAACAAATTAACATGGTGAGGTGATAATGCAAAGTCAGAAAGGTTAACTGTCGCTACTTCTTCTTGTTTTTTCTGTCCCTGCTGGGGTATCTATAGGTATGTTCACCCTTCTTAGGGGTGCTGGTTTGCTGCGGTTGTTTAACCAAAGATTTTAAATTTTGTCTTGCTGTGGTAGTACTGTTTGTGGGTATGGTGTCTGGTTCTTCTGTAGTTGTCTCTGTAGTTTCACTATCTAGGTTATCTGTTTCAATACTTGAAAATGTGACTTTCCTAGGGGTTTGGTTTTTATTCTGTTGTGATTTGTTTTTGCTGTTGCTACTAGAATTTTTCTTGTGTGACCCTCTCCTACCTTGTGGTCTGGTCTTTTGCCAAGAGTAGACAATATCAAGATCATAATCCTTTTTGTCCCTATTATATTTCTGCACTTTTCTATCTGATAAAGTGGTGTCAAGCTGATCAATTGTGTTGTCTAGTTGCAGTTTATAGTCAGTGTATTTTTGTGTTGACTCAAATTTCTTTAGCAAATCATAGGTTTTATTGATTTCTGTTAGTATAATATCCCTTTCTTCCCTCTTGTGTCTGAGGAGTTGCTTCATACATATGATAGAGCAATTTGTTAAATTAGTATTCCACTCCTCCATAAATACAGGATTTTCTAGGGCAAACGAGGGATATTTCTTCATGCGAAGTCCTCTAGGGACTTTGTTTTCTGAAATATATAAATCAAGGAACTCTATGTCCCACCATAGATTAGTTTCCTTGTATCTCAATTTCTCTAAGCTTGAAAATGCAGTATCTAGATTGTCTTCCCTTATAGATTCTATGACTTCACTGTGACCTTCCAATGCAGTGGCCATAATTTGCTTTCTCTTTTGTTCATTTATTACCCCTGTGGGGACCAATGTCGTTGCCATAATTCCAGGCAGATAAAGCAAGTATGGTCTGCACTGAAAAGTAAATAAGTAATAGCACAATAAACAGTGTGATAAATATGTAAAAGTAATTGTACTTAATCATGCAGATCTACTATATACCAGCTTATAACTGAACACAAGGAATAACATTCATCAATAAATCATCAAAAGGAAGCTGTGTTCAGAATCAAATAATCCCCAGGTGCTCAAAAACGTATATCAAAGCACCCAATCGTGGGGAAATTTCAGGTCCTAATTAGCAGTGTATTAGTCAAGGACCAAAGAGTCAATATGAAAAGTCACTGGGGTAGGAACAGAGTCCGTTATGCCATGGAAAAAGTATAAAATGAAAGTAAAATTCCACAGTTTCCAAGTGTCTCAGTATCAGGTATGTCCCAAAGACTAATAGTCACGGGTGGCCGTGTTAAATCACAATATTGCGTCTCCGATCAACTCTTACCCTCCAATTCGATGGTGGGGTGCCTGGAGACACTTCTGTACTTCTCCTCGAGTGGGCGATGAGACCCTTCCGGGGGGGTGCAGTCTGTGTTTCCCTTCTCGGCGTGTCGCAAGGAGATCCGACGCAAGGACGTTTCCTCAGTACCTCACCCGTGACGTTGCAAGGCTAGACCAAGTGGTGATTCCTGGGGGGGGAGGTGATCCGTAAAGGCAGGTAAAACGGCTCTGTAACCCGGAGGTGGCTTATGCAGGTAAATGGTGCTATGAAGCGGTAAACCCAACCGCTTAAGGAACGTAAAGTCAAAAAAGAGGAATAGCACCAATAAGACGTAGTATCTGTTGTGGTAAGAAATGTTTATTGTACAATCCAATATTAGTGTACAAACAGAGTCACAGTGGAGAACGCCTGACGCGTTTCGCGCATGCGTAGATGCGCTTCTTCGGAGGCTAATTCAAATCTAAATGTGACAGCTTTTAAACAGATTTTCTACCAATCATTTGCGAGTTTGAATGTGAGCCAATGGTGTGGCTATCCAGGGCAATTTATGCAGACATAACTTAATTCAATGGTAAGTGTTGATGTGCATTCTTTTGTCCCAAAAAGGTACAATTGCTCTGGAGTGTCAGACCTTAAAAAATACTGAGGCTCATATCAGGTTTTATATATGCTTGTGCACAATCTCTATATATAGCGAGAATATGTATAATATGTTATAAAAACTCCTTCAGTAACAAGCATTAAAATTCTAGGCATAGATAGCATGTAAGCTGAAAACATAAAAAGGAAAGGATGGATGTGCATATAGATACATATCGATACCTGTACAAATTGACATCTATATAGTTTCTACTGTTAAAGCTTCATAAACTATGCCTATATAATGACTAGTTGCAGCTAGATATTAAACGTAAAAATAGGAAATTATATAAAAAATGTACATAAATACAGTATAGTACATATACATCGCACATAGTTAAAGAGATATAGGTAAAAGAACCAAAAATAAATAAAATCAAATTAACATTCAAACGTCTGATTGAACATTTGTTCCCTATTCTTAGTAAGATACTACAATAAGAGTGTTATATGTGGTCCTTCTGTGTAATTAGGCCTTAATAAAATCAGGCTAATTGATGCTCCCTTATTCCCTATGTTTTAGAGCATGGTCAAATGCTAGCATTTAGACATTGCTCAGAAGTAAGAAGTCTGAGTGGTTATCTCAGGGTATTAAACTGTCAGAGGTAAAGGTTGATGTGAAGGACTAATCTATAGGTAGTTAGGGAGTAAATAGATATAAGTAAAATATGCATATGATAAAGAAAAAATTAAAGAAAGAAAAAATAAGGCAGAAATACTCTGAAAAAATATAAAAATAGAAATAAAAAAATAAATAAAATTAAGAATAAAAAGTAAACAAACAGAGATTAAGATTAAAGCTAAGACTAGAGATAAAACTCTAAGGGAAGACACTAGGTTGTATAATCGTGTCAGTGGTAATAAGTTCTTAAATATATGTGACATTTTCTAATGTTACTGCAATTTCCAAGCTAATATTTAGTAGAGTGAGGTGTAGTCAAAGGTATAAAGTCAGAGGGGTAAAGTGATAGCCACTAGGGTATATTGAGGTTAACAGGGCTTATTCCAATGAACTACACCATTGAATAAGGCTATGTTCATTGGGCATAGGATATGTATTCTATTTTTTAGTTTATTATTTTGTAATTTGATGTTTTTTGTTGTTTTTTGTTATTTATTCTTAGCTATTATTCTCATGGGTGACCTTTATGTGAACAAATCTACATCCAACCTCCTATTTATGCCGTGAGGATATCTAGTATCCAATTTGAGTATCCAGAACACCTCTCTTTTTAATAATTTGTCCGTTTTATCCCCTCCTCGTGCATTGTTAAGGATTCTTTCAATACCAATGAATGAGAAGTAATTTGTACCTATGCCATGTTGGCGAAAATGTTTCGCTACTGGAGTCTTAGGCTCCTTTTCAGTTAAGGATAGGAGATGCTCCCTTATTCGATCTTTTAATGGGCGTGTCGTAATCCCTGTATATTGCTGAAAGCAATATCGGCATGTGACAAGATAAATGACATATTGCGATGTGCAATCTATCCTCTGTCTGATTTTGTAGGTTTCTCTTGTATTTGTTGATGTGAATGTGTTGTTTCTTTGTGTAAAATCCCAACTTTTGCAAGGTCTGTGACCACATTTAAAGAAACCTGGGTTTGGAGTTAGCCAGTTGTCGGTTGGCTGTGGTTTTTCTGAAAAATTCTTGCTGGTTAGATTACTCAGTGAGGGTGCTTTTTTAGCTACAAATTTGATCCCTTTGGATATTATTACTTTTAGAGTGTCATCACTTTCAAGAATCGTGAGTTTCTTTTTGATGACTTTACAAATTTTGTAGTACTGGTTGCTAAACTTAGTGGAAAAGACAATATTGTCATTGTCAAGTCCTCTGTCTTTTTTGTTGAAAAGACTGTTTCTTGGTAGTATTTCTACTTCTTTATTAATTTTGTAAAGTTTATGTTTATTGTAGCCTCTTTTTATAAGTCTGTCAGTTAGTTCTTTGGCCTCTGATTTATATATATCCACGTTGGAACAATTCCTGCGAAGTCTTAGGTATTGTCCTTTAGGGATTCCCTTTTTCAAGTGTGGTACATGGCATGAATCTGCTCTAAGGATAGTATTTCTAGAGGTTGATTTTGATGTAGATGTATTGATATCTAGGTTAGACTGGTCTATGCTAAGCTTTAGGTCCAAATATTCAATCATTTGGGCATCACTCTTGTGGGTAAAGGTTAGGTTCATGTTGTTAGCATTAATGTAAGATATAAAATGTTCTATAGTGTATTCACTATCTGTTGTATCCCAGATTATAATGAGGTCGTCAATAAAGCGGCCATATAGTATGACATTGTTTTTATATGGAAAATCAGCTGTGAAGATCATATTCAGTTCCATGTACCCCATGTATATGTTGGCATAGGCCGGGGCGAATTTCGCGCCCATGGCCGTGCCACGTTTCTGCAAGTAATAATTGCCTTCATGTACAAAATAGTTATGTTTTAGTAGGAATTGTCTCTACAACAAAAGTAATAAAGCCTGTTTCAAAGTCTGTGTATCTTAGCAACATTTCGTTCAGGGCTATCAGTCCTGTTGTATGGGGAATGCTGGAATACAGCGCAGCTACATTAATAGTAAGCCAGCTATATCCACTCTTCCATTTAATGTTGCTTAATTGTTGAATGAGGTGGCCACTATCTTTTATGTATCCAGGTAATGATTGTACCAGTGGTTGTAACAGGTGGTCCAGCCAGCCTCCAAGCCTCTCACACAAGGAGCCCTGGCTGGCCACTATGGGTCTTCCGGGCGGTTTAGAAAGATTTTTGTGTATTCTTTAGATATCCTTTGCTGAAGAAATAGCAATGCACATGGGTGAACCAATCACACGAGGCATCTATGTGCAGCCATAAATCAGCAGCTACTAAGCCTATCTAGATATGCTTTTCAGTAAAGGATATCAAGAGAATGAAGCAAAATAGATAATAGAAGTAAAATAGAAAGTTGTTTAAAATTGCATGCTCTTTCTAAATCATGAAAGAAAAAAATTGGGTTTCATGTCCCTTTAATGCCTTCAAAACATTATAAAAAAGGGGGGGCGGAGCTAACTGCCAAGAAGAGCAGACGTGCTGGGAGAGAGCTCTCTCATAGTAAACTTATAAAAAAGCTTTTTCCTAACTCTTTTTGAAGGTACATGAGGGTCACTCTACGGGTCATTAGAAGGGAAGGTGACCCTCACCTATATTGGCAACAGTCAAACTTTTGAGACATCAATCTATGCTAGTTTGAGCTTATTTGTACTGCGGCTAGACAGGAGGGCCCTTAATAAGCTGCTGGTTGGCGCTAAGTGCTATTACCCTGCAAGAACTCCTCTACCTGTATCTGCACCGGATCCGTTACAGAGGATTTAAACACAGAGATGACCCGGCTTGGAAGAGGACTCGATACAGCTGAGTGTGTCTTGGCGGCGTCCCCTATCATCGGAGTTTGGGCGCGAACATCCACGATCTTACCTTCACTACTAGGAGGCCGTTGGTCCCGAATGAGCTGCGCAAGATAAATTGGAGGAAATCAGCCGGTCCCTCAACCACCAACCTCGCACTCCAGCCTTCAGACCCATATGTCACTGAATCTACCTCTGAGCCCGTTGGCTGGGCTAATACTCCTGAAGGGGAACGGCGATAATCTGATTACAGCTGCCTACCTGAACGCACTCCTTTTGAAACTCCGGAGGGTCTGGGCTCCGCTCCGGAGTTGATGTGCAGAGGTCACCAGCAATTACCAGAGTCAGTACCAGCTGATATCCCAGCAAAGTGCCCATCAAGGGCAAACCGACACAGCGATAATGTGCACTAGCTCCCACGAGTCAACTAACCTCCTGGATTGGCTCAGCCAGTGAAGAGGGTGCAGAAGACGGCTCTACGATAAGATTCATTGGCCCTGGCTGCTGTGGGGGAACTCAGCTGGAGTTCAGAGCGGGCTTAGGCTGTGGACAAGCAGCCTGTTTCGGGGGTAAGAACTAAAGTTTTCCTATTAGGCACATCCCATAGTGCTCCCACACCTCACCCAAAATTCAAATGCACTAACACTGAAAACTAAGTGGAGATTTCTGCCTGGCCCCACTGCTAACCACTTATTGCTTGTTGTGCCATCCGGCTTGTCCTACTGCTCCCAGGCTAGTTTGGACATCAACATAATAACCTAGTGGGTTTAGAGCTTTTGCCTTATTATTGTTCACTGGGCCCGCCACAAAGATCTCCACACTTACAGGCCTTATACTGTATGCTTTGCCAGCCCTGTTCTTAGGTTGAAAAACTTTCACTAGGCCCCCTTAAAGAAGCAACTCAGGTTCACTCAAGTGGCATATCTGGCCCTTTTATGTTTTAATAAGAAGGTGTACAGATCTGGGACACTATAGCTCTTGGAGGGACTCTAACTGCCTACTGCTGGATCAAATCCTTCAGAAAGTTTAACACTACCTGTCCAGGCTCATAACGGCCTACCTCTCATAGACAGAGACTCACAGCTTAGCTTTATTTTAAGCTGTTTAGCTAGTATATTTTTCACTTCCTGCAGGTTCCTGTTAATGTTAGGCTGCAATATATGTACTGATTTGTGTTATATTTCTACCTTTCTTTTGCATAATTTTATATGGTGTTTTCCTATAAACCCTTCTCACAATAAATCCTGTCTCCCACTCCCATCCCTACTAACCTTCCAAACTTACAAAAAAGTGTGAAAAAGTAATACTACCAGTGCACCTCCTGCCTGACCACCCCTCACCTACCCGCTCCCGCCCAGCTTGTCTGGGTGGGTCATCTCCCACTTCCTTCTCCCTTCCTTTGGGTCATATCCCTATGCTCCCTAAGGTGAGGGTTTGGTAATAGAATACCAGTACGGCTGTATTTATCCTGCTCATCCTTTAATACGCACTGCCCTAGACACAGTGGTGTCCTCAATTTTTCCACCTCGTGCGGTCCTACTACCACACCAGGCGCATAGCCTATGTAGCTTTTTTGGGCACTCTAAGTGGAGATATTCTCCTCCCTGATGTGGTAGGCAGGAAGGCCGTTATGACTGGGGCGGTTGGCCTACGTTAACAGTATGCTTATGCTAGAACCTAACTTATGTTATATCTAATAGCTTAGTCTGTATCCAAATGCTTAACTGAATTTTCCACAGGTTGCTGGGGGCCCTTATTTGCTGTATTTGAAATTATATATCCTTATTATCTGTCTAGAAATATCCTTACTGTTAAGCTTAAAAAATGCTGAACACTGCCAGGAGGCAGTCTACGAATCAAAATAAAGTTAAGAAGACAGTCCTAGACCATTTCTCCCTCCCGACTACTAGAGCTCCGTCACAGTTGGTCTCCATCCAGGCTGACCAAGAATCTCACGACGGTGATTCACAATCCAGTGTCAATTCCTGTGTGTCCTCCCCTAAATATATCACCGAAACAACTATGCAAAAACTCCTGGCTGCCTAAACCCTTTCAATCACACAAGAGATCCACCAAAGTTCTGCTGAGCTCCGTAAAGACATCTCTGAAATAGGGGAACGAGTAGATGCCTTCGAACGCAAACAGGATGACCTAACCACCGACCACACTAACCTCTTGGCATATTCTGAATCATTGGCTGACCAGATTACACAGCTGGAGTACAAACTAGCAGACCTGGAGGACAGGTTGCGACGCAGTAATATCCGCTTTAGAGGAATACCGGAGGCTGTGTTGCCTCCTGACTTACAGAACTTTCTTTCAGAACTATTTAAGGAACTCCTGGGAACATTTGCTATGACTCCCAACACACTGGAGCGTTACCATACAGCCCTCAGACCAAGATCGCTCTCATCTGACAAACCAAGAGATGTCGTTGTGTGCTTCCACAGTTACAGCCTTAAAGATCAGATTCTGCAGGCTGCCTATCGCAGACCTCCCTTAACTGAGAAGTTCAAGAATATCCAATTATTACAAGACCTGTCTAAACATACCCTTCAACAAAGGAAACAATCAGTAACACTAAGGGTGTGTTACTACTAGGGGGCGCACAGGACCCTATATGATTACTATGTAAATAGGCTAAGAGAGAAGAGAAAAAGAAATTACACGTAATAACTAGAATAAAATATACTATATGAAATAATGTAAACAAATAAGAAGCAATTCTTATAAATATGGGACTATGAGAAACACAGGATACAACACAAATAATAACAAATACAGTGATAAGAAATTCCTGAAAGGTTCTTATCTGGAAATGCTGTCTTCTTCTGCAATGTTATATAGATGGTAAATGTCCCAATTGGGTAGGGAATAGTCAAAAATGATGAATATGATCAAATACCAGGATGATCAATGATCAGGAACACAGATGATGACTGGAGTCAGCTTCTTTGTCAGGGAAATCAGGATCTAAGAGCAAGTTTTCTCTGTTAAAAAATCACAAAAAGACAAAGGCGCCTCCTGGTGTAATACAGTTGGTGAAAGAGATTTGTTAGGTTATCAAAAAGGTACTCACAAGTGGAGCAGCACCCAATTGTGCTAAATCAAACAGACTGGGATCTCACAGTGTCCCAGCTCACTGACACTGCAAGGAAACTGGTTTCTCCAATGTCTTGCCGGACTGATAGAGCTCAGACTCTCACAAAGAGATTTAAATAAAACCAAATTTTATTAATAAAATAAAAATCTCAGTGTCTCATGACACTAGATATTAAAAGAGCAAGCAACGCGTTTCTCAGACTGCTGTCTGTTTCATCAGGCTTCTAATGATACAATGAGAGTACTGGCTTAAATAAAAACATATGACCAATCCCAGTTCATTAACACCTGACACACCCAACCAGGTGTACTAAGACCTAATTGGTCTCAATATAACCACTGACATAATAAACAAAAATAGAATGACAATCTCTAAACATCTAAAAACATTTAAAAAAATTATCATGAGAATGAGTATATATATATACACATAAGGGTTAACATAATGAGTCTATCCAATCTTGTGACATATATATTCCTTTAAAATATAATTACTGAAACATGACCCACATTACCTCTGTATTAAAACTTTAAAAACAAAAGTCAAAATAAAGTGTTAAAATACAATATATTTGGGGGCGGAGCCAGCTATCCAAGCGACCAGACGTGCTTCACAAGAGCTCTGGCTCTTAATTCGGACATTAGGGATAAAAATATGGATTGCTGTATACTTTCTCAGCTTGTTTGCAGACCCCTGTTAGCTCTCTTTATAAGGCACCCTGTCATCCAATTTTGGGAACTTAGATCTCATAATTAACCCCAATTTAAGCCCTGCAGTACAGCTACGCAGATGGAGACAGCTGGCACATTTTGGGACCTATGATAGCCATAACGGGACCTGCAGCTCATATTGCCCACATAGGGACTCACTATCTATACCTACTTGACCGAACCGAGTTGTTCAGACAGCTTCAGTGGAGATCCCAGTTGCGGCTTACGGCTCTCTGAAAAGGAAAATGGTGACTGAAGTAGACTGGGAGCTGATAGCCTTGAGCTATATTGAGACCTCCTTTAGGCTTCTAGAAGTGCTTATACCAAAGCTCCCTACCGTGACATCACAGGGCCTTGCACCGGCTTCCCAGGCTATGCGAGGAGACAGAACTCTAGATGTGGATGAAAACTGCATATCTACAGGCATCCATGAGCACCGGTCTGAGGTGGTAGCTGCATCTTTGGATCGTCAGAGATCCTCCCTCTCTTCTTTGGATGGGAGCCCTTCTGTGCTTGATTTTGGCCACAGGCATGGAGCGGCATTAGGAGTTATCTTGAAGGGCGCCCTTAAGCTGCGCCACTCATACATGAATGGGGAGGCCCTAGGAGAATCCCGGAGCACTTATAGCAGTGAGAGGACCTCTTACCTGGCCGCACACTCGGCTCTGCATATGGCGCCCTGCAGGGTGAAAGGCGATACCGGGACATGTTTATTGCAGCTCCTTCAAGTGATGTCTTCAGCCTTACGAATTGGAGTGGTGTAAAAAACTTTCCCTTTTAGCTTGCCGCGCCACTGCTCTATCTCTCACCTAGACTGCAAATTGTTTAGAGAGATCATGTGGGATAACGGACACTCTACACTAATGGAATGCAGCCAGCTTCATGGCAGGAGACATTTAATTAGCTCTATTTCATAGAATAACTGCCCGAACAACATCCAGCACTGTAGGTTTATATTGATTCTAGGACAAGCTAGAGACAAGTTAGGTATTGGTTAAACTGCCCATAACGGGTGATCTTTAACTAGCTGGTTATACGTTGGGGCATAAGTTTAGACTGGTATGCGCTTGTTGAATATTAGTAGCACTGCTAATTCTTGTTTCTCTCATCTTAAATTTGTTTATTGGTATTTTGTTCAGCCTGTTTCCTGTTGTTACTGCTTATTATGTATTTCACATATATTGATGTTTATATATATATATATATATATATATATATATACAGCTCATTGGTATGCCTTTGATTGTCTTCTAGCTTAAATCTTTTAACTCAGATCTCCTCTCTCGCACAATAGGCATTAAGGACACTATTCAAATAACTTAGGGAAAGTTAAGTGAACAACTATTTGAATCGCATACCTATACATGTAACTGTTTTACTTGTTGTTTGGGCATAGGGCCCATGTCTGGAAAACGGAGTTTAAAAAAAATAAAAAATTCCAAGTATGTGGAAAATCTATACCCCCCTATTTACATTATAATGCCTAATCAATTGCCATGCTTAAAATTTTTGAGTTATTTTTATTTCTCTCTAGTTGGGTAGACATTTTAGCCTAATAGCGGAAGATTTAATTGCTGTAGGCATATGTATATAACTATATCTGTAAGTGAGGAAGGTATTACAATTAAGCTTGCAGCTCCCAACTCACATCAAAAGGTGAGGTCTCCCATTACTAGAGTGTAACAAGTTCCTTAAGGGCTTAAAGTAATATATCTGCATAGGAAGGTTAGGCAGCTCATACTTTATAGTAATTTTTGGCTCAATGTGTAAGCATGATATTTACAATTTATAGTTTTAAGCATAGCCACTTTTATTGAGAGGCTAAACATTTATCACTACTTTTTGTATCTGGGTTATTTGGCCTATTTCTACATGCTTGAATCCTTAATGTTAAGATTTTATGTAACATGAGCAATCTCACGCGCCTTCTATTATGAGTTACTGCTCCTATGCTTAAAGGGACATTAAACACTTTGAGATGGTAATATAAAATGATAAACTGTATATAATAAAACAACTCTGCAATATACTTTCATTATTTATTTTGTCCTCTTTGCCTGTAATTCCATTCTGAAATGGTGAGCTTTTCAGTTCCTGTTAAAATTGGCTGCACACTCTAGTGACCTATTTATAACTGACCCTAATTGGCCACAGCAAAGAAGGTAACACAAGTTACAACATGGCAGCTTCCATTGTTTTATAGACACTAAAACTTTACACTTATTTTGTCACTTTTTAAACAACTAATGAAACTTTAAAAAATACATCTACATGTTAGTCATGGACTAATCTTTTCTTTGAATACATCATTCTATCTAGCACTTATTTAGTGTTTAATGTCCCTTTAAAGAAAAAACAGCAAGTGGGAAGTTTATCTCTTGCTTGGCATACATGTCTGTGATGTTATACGCAAAACTTATAATTTGTTGTTATGATCGCAGCTTTATTGGCTTGTACAGCCTTACCTCAAAGTCTGGGATATATGTCTAGTGTAGGCTGGACCTGCACCCTTGTTGTATATGCTACCTAACATATTTACATTTAACCTCCTCCCCCACCCCCATAATGTACCTCCTAGTTTAGGAGCGCTAACTATGCGGCTCATCTAGCCTATGCCGCACTTTCATAATTTCTAATACTACCTACAAATTGAGTTAAAGCTTTTTAACCCTAATCTACTGTTTATTATTACACTCTCTCTATTAATATATCCTACTCAATGCAACATACTCACATATTATACTACAACAACTATCTATAATATATCCAACTCTACCTATAGCCTATATACAAAGAGGTTTGTTTTGAGGCCCAAAAGTGGTCTCTCTTATCCCATATTAACCTTCGCTAGCTGTTTTATTTTGCTTATGTTTGAGGTTCAAGAGAGGCCTCTAAAGTTCATTAGAAGGTTCACATTTAAATTGGCAAATCACAACTGTAAACTAAAGTTGTTCATTAATATTTATTCTCCTTTCAAGATTGTTTGTATACACTCAACATTGTACTTGATACTCTTTGCAATGGCTAATTGTGTATACTGTTTTTTTTCTTTTCTTATTATTTTGTGATTTGCTTTTTGAAACCTCAATAAAAAAATTAAAACAAAAAAACAAAAAAACAATATATTTGTCAAAACGGAACCTATGTGCATTCTATGCTCTTTATGCTTAATTACAGATATGTATATAAATAGAAAGATATTTAGCAATGTGTGCATTATAATAATCTTGTTTCCATTATTGCCTCTAATTATGACTTTTGACATATGATGTTTTTAAAAATACCTTTTTTCATTCAGATCGGCAATGTACGATTTGCTCTAAGTTTGTCTGATCCTAAGAGTGATTTACTTCCTTATACGTCATAAGTCACAGGGCCACTGAGGACCTATCATCAATTGTTAAGGGATGACCAAAAAGCCAATCAGGGCTAGGCTAATACAGCACACATGCATAGCATAATTGTTATGTTTAGAAGGTGACAGCCTAATATGGGAAGAGTCCACAACCTGAGCCTACAATAAAATGTTAATTAATAAAAAATTAATTATACTATGTTCTTATTTATACGAATATGCGGCTGCTAGTAAAATGCTATTAGACTCTAATATACATGTTGTTCTAAAAATAAGACTAAAAAGTGAAAGAAATGTGATAATAATACAGGGCAATAAACGATAATGTGTGCAAATAGCAGAGTCGATTTGCAACTTATAGAACTGTGATTTGTAATATGTGAGGTTCAGTGCTAATAAATGTAACTAAGCTTACTGAAAACTAAATAGTCTAAATGTGTTTACATGTGATAAAAAAAAAAAAAAATCTGGGTAGAGTCCACAACCTGGACCTACATTGCGGCTGCTAGTGAGATACTATTAGACTCTAATATAGATGTTGTTCTAAAAATAAGACTAAAAAGTAAAGTAATATGATAATAGTACAGGGCAATAAACTATGATGTGTGCAAATAACAGAGTAGATTTGCAACTTACAAATCACAGTTCTATAAGTTGCAAATCTACTCTGTTATTTGCACACATTATAGTTTATTGCCCTGTATTATTATCACATTACTTTACTTTTTAGTCTTATTTTTAGAACAACATGTATATTAGAGTCTAATAGTATCTCACTAGCAGCCGCAATGTAGGTCCAGGTTGTGGACTCTATCACATGTAAACACATTTAAACATTTAGACCATTTAGTTTTCAGTAAGTTTAGTTACATTTATTAGCACTGAACCTCACATATTACAAATCACAGTTCTATAAGTTGCAAATCTACTCTACAGGGAGTGCAGAATTATTAGGCAAGTTGTATTTTTGAGGATTAATTTTATTATTGAACAACAACCATGTTCTCAATGAACCCAAAAAACTCATTAATATCAAAGCTGAATAGTTTTGGAAGTAGTTTTTAGTTTGTTTTTAGTTATAGCTATTTTAGGGGGATATCTGTGTGTGCAGGTGACTATTACTGTGCATAATTATTAGGCAACTTAACAAAAAACAAATATATACCCATTTCAATTATTTATTTTTACCAGTGAAACCAATATAACATCTCAACATTCACAAATATACATTTCTGACATTCAAAAACAAAACAAAAACAAATCAGTGACCAATATAGCCACGTTTCTTTGCAAGGACACTCAAAAGCCTGCCATCCATGGATTCTGTCAGTGTTTTGATCTGTTCACCATCAACATTGCGTGCAGCAGCAACCACAGCCTCCCAGACACTGTTCAGAGAGGTGTACTGTTTTCCCTCCTTGTAAATCTCACATTTGATGATGGACCACAGGTTCTCAATGGGGTTCAGATCAGGTGAACAAGGAGGCCATGTCATTAGATTTTCTTCTTTTATACCCTTTCTTGCCAGCCACGCTGTGGAGTACTTGGATGCGTGTGATGGAGCATTGTCCTGCATGAAAATCATGTTTTTCTTGAAGGATGCAGACTTCTTCCTGTACCACTGCTTGAAGAAAGTGTCTTCCAGAAACTGGCAGTAGGACTGGGAGTTGAGCTTGACTCCATCCTCAACCCGAAAAGGCCCCACAAGCTCATCTTTGATGATACCAGCCCAAACCAGTACTCCACCTCCACCTTGCTGGCGTCTGAGTCGGACTGGAGCTCTCTGCCCTTTACCAATCCAGCCACGGGCCCATCCATCTGGCCCATCAAGACTCACTCTCATTTCATCAGTCCATAAAACCTTAGAAAAATCAGTCTTGAGATATTTCTTGGCCCAGTCTTGACGTTTCAGCTTGTGTGTCTTGTTCAGTGGTGGTCGTCTTTCAGCCTTTCTTACCTTGGCCATGTCTCTGAGTATTGCACACCTTGTGCTTTTGGGCACTCCAGTGATGTTGCAGCTCTGAAATATGGCCAAAATGGTGGCAAGTGGCATCTTGGCAGCTGCACGCTTGACTTTTCTCAGTTCATGGGCAGTTATTTTGCGCCTTGGTTTTTCCACACGCTTCTTGTGACCCTGTTGACTATTTTGAATGAAACGCTTGATTGTTCGATGATCACGCTTCAGAAGCTTTGCAATTTTAAGAGTGCTGCATCCCTCTGCAAGATATCTCACTATTTTTTACTTTTCTGAGCCTGTCAAGTCCTTCTTTTGACCCATTTTGCCAAAGGAAAGGAAGTTGCCTAATAATTATGCACACCTGATATAGGGTGTTGATGTCATTAGACCACATGAGATGCACATCACCTAATATGCTTAATTGGTAGTAGGCTTTCGAGCCTATACAGCTTGGAGTAAGACAACATGCATAAAGAGGATGATGTGGTCAAAATACTCATTTGCCTAATAATTCTGCACTCCCTGTATTTGCACACATTATAGTTTATTGCCCTGTACTATTATCACATTTCTTTCACTTTTTAGTCTTCTTTTTAGAACAACATGTATATTAGAGTCTAATAGTATCTCACTAGCAGCCGCATATTCATATAAATAAGAACATAGTATAATCAATTTTTTATTAAAGGGACACTGTACCCAAAATTTTTCTTTAATGATTCAGATAGAGCATGCAATTTTAAGCAACTTTCTAATTAACTCCTATTATCAAATTTTCTTTATTCTCTTGGTATGTTTATTTGAAAAGCAAGAATGTAAGTTTAGATGCCGGCCCATTTTGGTAAACAACCTGGGTTGTCTTTGCTGATTGGACAGCACCAATAAAAAAGTGCTGTCCATGGTACTGAATCAAAAATTTGCTGACTCCTTAGCTTAGATGCCTTCTTTTTAAAATATAGATAGCAAGAGAACGAAGAAAAATTGATAATAAGTAAATTAGAAAGTTGCTTATAATTACATGCTCTATCTGAATCATGAAAGAATTTTTTTGGGTTCAGTATCCCTTTAATTAACATTTTTGTAGGCTCAGGTTGTGGACTCTTCCCATATTAGGCTGTCACCTTCTAAACATAACAACTATGCTATGCATGTGTGCTGTATTAGCCTAGCCCTGATTGGCTTTTTGGTCATCCCTTAACAACTGATGATAGGTCCTCAGTGGCCCTGTGACTTATGACGTATAAGGAAGTAAATCACTCTTAGGATCAGACAAACTTAGAGCAAATCGTACATTGCCGATCTGAATGAAAAAAGGTATTTTTAAAAACATCATATGTCAAAAGTCATAATTAGAGGCAATAATGGAAACAAGATTATTATAATGCACACATTGCTAAATATCTTTCTATTTATATACATATCTGTAATTAAGCATAAAGAGCATAGAATGCACATAGGTTCCGTTTTGACAAATATATTGTATTTTAACACTTTATTTTGACTTTTGTTTTTAAAGTTTTAATACAGAGGTAATGTGGGTCATGTTTCAGTAATTATATTTTAAAGGAATATATATGTCAATGATAAGACCTTGTTCACAAGATTGGATAGACTCATTATGTTAACCCTTATGTGTATATATATATATATATATATACTCATTCTCATGATAATTTTTTAAAATGTTTTTAGATGTTTAGAGATTGTCATTCTATTTTTGTTTATTATGTCAGTGGTTATATTGAGACCAATTAGGTCTTAGTACACCTGGTTGGGTGTGTCAGGTGTTAATGAACTGGGATTGGTCATATGTTTTTATTTAAGCCAGTACTCTCATTGTATCATTAGAAGCCTGATGAAACAGACAGCAGTCTGAGAAACGCGTTGCTTGTTCTTTAAATATCTAGTGTCATGAGACACTGAGATTTTTATTTTATTAATAAAATTTGGTTTTATTTAAATCTCTTTGTGAAAGTCTGAGCTCTATCAGTCTGGCAAGACGTTGGAGAAACCAGTTTCCTTGCAGTGTCAGTGAGCTGGTACACTGTGAGATCCCAGTCTGTTTGATTTAGCACAATTGGGTGCTGCTCCACTTGTGAGTACCTTTATGCATATAAACTTTCCTACTCTTCTTGGTTAAACTATGGAGTCTAGAAGTGTACATTTCTTACCCTATGTTTGGTATTAATGTTTTTGTAGAACTCTAGATGGCCAGATAGAGTACCATACGACTGCCACAGAGTTCAGAAGTTAGGTTCTTTTTCAATCTGTACAATGTTTAAATGCTGTTAATGTTATATATTGAATTATCATTTTTGTTCTCTATATTTATAGGTCAAACCTCCCTGGTCTTTCCACTAGACCTTGGTAACCTCCCCCCCCCCAAAAAAAAATGGACCATTTGCTGGGCCTACCTTTGTGGACGATTTCCACCACAACAATCTTTTATGCGATATGTAGGACTTACATGCCATCTCTTATGTATCTATCCTTTTCTCTTTCCCCCTTTTCTATCCTCCTTTGTAGGCTCTTATTTCAGCAGCCCATGTTATACCTCCCCAATGGCTAGCAGGGACACCATAAAGTTTCTCACACATAATGTGAGAGGCTTGAATTCACCTGTAAGCGAAGTGTTTTCCTTAGATCACTTAAACTTTTAAACCCTGATGTCATCCTCCTACAGGAGACACACTGGAAGAAAGGGGATATGCCTACACTCTTCTCTAAACACTACACTACTTTACTCTCCGCTCCCTACACTTCCAAAGCAAGAGGTGTCACTATCCTCATACATAAGCACCTTGCTTGCGAAATAACATTTCAGGAAATAGACCCCCAAGCTAGATATATCCTACTAAAATGTAAGCTTAATCAATGCATGTACACACTTGTTTCAGTATACCTCCCTAATACAGGCCAATGTAAATGCCTCCGTAAAATACTTAAGACTGTAGATAAATATAAGCAAGGCAGAGTCATAATAGGTGGAGACTTCAACCTTGTCTGGGATCCCCTTATAGATAGAAAAAACAAAAAAACTAATTCTAAAGATCAGCGTTTAGAGACCTTATCACATAAATTTAGGTCCCTCATGCTTGCATTCTGATTTTATGATATTTGGCGTGCTTTCCACTCTTGTGACAAAGATTACACACATTTCTCTCCCCCACATCTAACCTATACTAGACTAGACTACATCTTTAGTCATTCTCAGACCTTAGATCATGTTAAGGATACCAATATTCACACATGCCCATGGTCAGATCATGACCAGGTGTCACTTTCAGTACACAACTCTGTTGCCTCACCACATCCACCAGCATGGACTATGCCACATACTATTCTCTCTGATATTTCTTTCCGAGAAGAACTGGGGAAGGACTTAAGGGAACTAATCGCAATCAATGACAATCAGGTAGTTACTGACGGCACCTTATGGGGGGCTATCAAAGCCTCAATTAGAGGCGTATTAATATGAAAACAGGCTATTCATAGGAAAGCTCGCGGGCTTCCCCTCTTACAAGCCTTCAGTAAGCTGAACGATTCAGAGAAAATAAATCGAATTACCGCCTCTGTGGCATATTCTACTGACATAAGGGACCTAAAAGCCCACATATGCGTTTTGGAATTGAAACGGACACAACAACAACTATTAAAAAATCAGGCAACTATTCTATTATAAAGGGAATAAGGCAGACACTATGTTAACGGACAAACTCAGACATAGAGAAAGTATTTCCCGAATACAAACCCTGAAACATAAAGGTCAAGCCTCCACTTTACCCAGCCAAATATGATCTATGTTTGCTTCATACTACAAAGCACTTTACAACATCCAGACCTCAGAGTCCCCCACACTTACTACACTGCCCAACATTCAGCAAGCTCTCAATAAACTAAATCTCCCTACTTTAACAGTTGAGCAACAGGACTCTTTTAAAGCACCAATATCCATACTTGAAATCAAACGGGTAGTCATCGCTCTTAAGCCACTTAAGGCCCCTGGTCCTGACGACTTTCCCGCATTATTTTACAAAACTTACAAAAAAGAGCTCATTCCCATACTCCACTGCTTTTTCCAATACTCTGGTGGTACACAGGGCTCCATTAAAAAGGAGTTCCTCGAAGCCACCATTATCACTATCCCAAAACCTGGTAAAGACCCCTCTTTATGTCCTAGTTACAGACCTATATCCCTCATAAACACCGTCATTAAAATTTACTCTAAGATACTAGCTAATCGTGTGTCGACCTTATTACCCCATTTAATTAATGAAGACCAGGTGGGTTTTTTTTTTCTTTCAAACAAGCTTTATTAAGAATATTAATTAGTGATACAGGAGTCATACAATACACAATGCAGTTCTTTGCGCCAGAGAAAGAATAAAATATATAAAAAAACAGTGAACCACTGACAATCTATTGATATCATAGATCGATTCAGAAACATAAATTACGAGCGAAACGAGGTTCCACCCAGCAGGTAAGGTGGGTGTTCCCGCTTCAGATAAACAGCAATCAAAAATGTCTATATCAGTCCTTAATTCCCAACAGTTTGTGAAAGCTTGATAATTTTATAATTTTAACAGATGTACATCATACAAAAAGTATGAAATATACAAATCATTAATAAACTTGTAATATAAATGTTGTGCTTAGGAGGATTCAAAAAAGAGAAAGGATAGAAAGAAAAGTAAGAGAAGAAGAAGGGTGTACTCAGCTAAAGGGGGAGAAGAAAAAAAAAAAAAATTGGAGGGGGATGGGGTAGTGGGTAAGGGAGGTAGCTTAATATTCTGATCTAAGGCAGGTAGGTGTTCAGAAGGTGAACACTGCCCTATTTAACTATGGGCATTAGAGTGCGGTGCCGTTCCAAATTGCTAACATCATCTCATAGGTTTCCAGTTGTTTAATTTTCAAGTAGTGCAGCTTTTCCAAGGTCAGCAATTCCTCCACTGAAGAGTGCCACTCGGCAAGGGCAGGGACCCGTGAGGACTTCCATCTACGAGGGATAAGCCTTTTGGCGCCTGTAAGCATAATCAGCATTAAGGCCTTAGTGGGGCCATCCCTGGTCTTGGGGAGGTGAAGAAGTAGCATTGTCTCGGGTGTGCGCGGGACAGGAGTTTGTAACTTGTGTGACATGGTCTCGAGCACAGCCGACCAAAAGCTCTGTAGCCTGGGGCACGCCCACCAGATATGGAGGAGCGTGCCATGGCCCCCACAACCCCTCCAGCACAGGGGACTCGCAGATGGAAATAGCTTGTGTAATCTCGCCGGTGTGTAGTACCATCTAGTCAACAATTTAAGATGGATTTCCTGAACAACCGCAGAGACAGAGGATCTCTTTGTTAGTATGAACGCTCTATTCCAATCATCTATTGTATTATTGAGATCACCCTGCCAAGCCACTGTATAAGCAGGTAGTTGGGCATCTGGGGGTAGAAGCAAAAGTTTATAGACTTTAGATATCAGCCGTCTAGGCGGAGTAATGTCCACACATAGAGCCTCAAATGGAGTGAGATCTCTGCTAAAGCTTCCCCTACACCTGTGGTGCAGCAGGAAATGTGCTAGCTGGTGATATCTAAGCCAGGACTGGAAAAGTTCCCTGTGCCGTTCCGAGAGATTGTGCTGTGACCGAAGCTTCCCTGCCTCAAGCGCAAAATGCAAGATTCCGTTGCGTAGGCTGTAACCAGAACCCAGTCGAGGGCCCAGGGCATGATATGGGAGTTCGGGGTTTTCTATGATCGGAATCATTGGGGAGTATATCGATGATATATGAGTGCTAGTGGCTAGTAGTCTATCCCACTCCTGAAAAGTAGCGAGAGTCAAGTGATATTTAAGTATGAGCCGAGTGCGGCTCAATGCAGGTACCCACGCCATAGCGCCAATGTTGTGCCGCTTAAAGATTTGACCGTCAAGTCTGACCCATTGTTTTTGGTGTGTTTCGTGCCCATTCAATCAGTCTTTGTAGTAATATTGCTCGCCTATATTTGGCCAAGTCAGGGAACCCCAGGCCGCCCCTATCTCGAGGGAGGTATAGAGTCTTCCTAGAAACTCTAGGTTTTGTGCCTTGCCATATAAATTGTTCTAGGGAGCGTTGTAACTGGACTAGGAAATCGTTGGGCAGCGAGATAGGAACTGTTTGCAATATATATAATATGCATGGTAATACATTCATTTTAATTAAGCCTATCTTTCCCAGCCATGACAGCATTTTATTTTTCCAGGATGATAGATCGTTAGTTATTTCCTTTTTTAGTGTTAAATAGTTGTTTTTGAAAAGATCGGCGGGGTTGGCTGATAGGTATATTCCAAGATATTTTAGTTTAGAAGAAGCCATGGTAATGTCATGGTTTGACGCTAGAGTCCGGATTAGCTCGTTAGAAGCATTAATGTTCAATATCTCAGACTTAGTTAAGTTTAGATGGAAGTTGGAAAACCTCCCGTACTGTTCTAATTCACGCAGGAGCTCTGGAACAGAGGTCTCTGCATTAGTGAGGGTGAAAAGGATATCGTCCGCGTAAAGGGCTTGCTTAACTTCAATTTCTCCCACCCTCAGTCCCGTGATCTTTGGGTTCCCTCTTATCTTGTGTGCTAACGCTTCAATAGAGAGCGCAAACAGGAGTGGGGACAGAGGACACCCCTGCCTGGTCCCATTCGTAATATTAAAAGTATCAGATAGCGTGCCGTTAACCCGAATCCGGGCATTTGGTGCTGAGTAGAGAGCGAAAGTCATGTTAATGAAAGATTCGCCAAAGTTCATTACCCTCATGACTCGACGCAGAAAAAGCCAATCTACCCGGTCGAAGGCCTTCTCCGCATCGGTCGAGAAGAGGACCAGGGGTACACCCTCATTTTGAGCATGACTGATCAACTGGATCACTTTGTTGGTATTATCTCGCGCCTCCCGACCAGGTATAAAACCAACCTGGTCGGAGTCAATTAAAGCTGGGAGGAATTTATTGAGGCGTCTTGCCAATATCTTGGCGAAGACCTTCACGTCCGAGTTAAGCAAGGAGATTGGGCGGAAGTTTGCAGGGGATGTAGGGGGCTTTCCCGGCTTGGGTATAACAGCTACATGGGCCTCTAGCATCGAGCCGGCAAGTGTCGGGTCGTGCATAAGTGAGTTGAAAAGAGATAACATGGAGGGTCCCAAAATCTCCAGGAAAGTCCTGTAGTACCTGGGGGTAAACCCATCTGGGCCCGGGCTCTTCCCACTAGGGAGGTCTTTTATAGCTTGAGAGAGTTCTTCAATAGTAATTGGGGTGTCAAGGGAGTCCCTATCCTCGTCATCTAAGTGGGGGAGATTCACTGAGGTCAGATAGTCATCTATTAACGTTTGTCTATGCATTGTGTTATGTGGTTGGTGTGAGGCGTCCTGTGTGCGAGAAATATTATAAAGCTTAGTGTAATAGTCGTGGAAGGAATTCGCTATTTGCTTACTACCTCTCAGTATTGTGCCGTCCGCGTTCTGTATATAGTGTATGTGCGATTTCAATTGCTGCCTGCGTATGCTTCTAGTTAACAGTTTGCCTGGTTTGTTGCCCCCTTCATAGTATTGTTGTTTTGTTGTCAACATCTTATGGTGCAAGATCTCGCATTGGTGTTTATTAAGCTGTTCTTTGGCGCTCTCTAAGGATCTATATACCTCCTTGTCGCTTGGGTCTCGCTTGTGTGCGGTTTCTAAGTTTATAATATTATCTAGAATCTGCTTGTGTTTCGAGTTTTGCATTCTAGTCAAGCGGGCCTTATGCTTAAGAAATTCGCCCCGGACTACGCATTTGTGAGCTTCCCAAAAGGACGTGATTGAGGTATGTGAGGGGTCATTATGTGTTAAGTAATCTAGGAGAGTTCTCTGGATATCCGTTTTCACCTCTGGGTGTTCCAGAAGAAACTCGTCCAGCTTCCATACATACACTGTAGGTGGTATGTCTGGCCATTGTACAGTACAAGTTAGATGGGCGTGGTCCGACCAAGTTATTGGACCTATTGTGCTCTTAGTTACCATATCTAACCCGATTGAGTCAAAAAGAAAGTAATCAATGCGAGAATATTTGTTGTGTGGTGGCGAATAGTATGTGTAGTCTCTGCTTGTCAGGTGAAGTGACCTCCAAACGTCGTGTAGTTGTAAGTCTGAAATGGTTGTCTTAACTGATTTAATAAGTTTACTGGAGACGCTGGATGTGCCATTAGAAGTGTCTACACTTACGTCCAGTGGGACGTTAAGATCTCCTGACAAGAAAACAGGGCCCCTGGCGAAATCCAGTACGAGCTTTGAAATTTTTTTAAGAAAGTGGTGCTGGTCTGAGTTTGGTGCGTAAAGTGTGGCTAATGTCAAAGAATGGTCATAGAGTGTGCCTGTGAGAAGTAAGAACCTACCTTCCGGGTCTTTCTCTGTATGTGAAATTTTTAGTGGAACGGAGTGGTGGACAAGAATGCCGACCCCGCCTTTTTTGGTATCTCCAGAGGCAAATATTGCCGTTGGGTACCGTCTAGGGCTCCACTTTGGCTCCCTGCCCCTACGGAAATGGGTCTCTTGTAGAAAGATGATGTGACTATGCAATTTACTGAGTTCTCTTAGTGCTATCGATCTCTTGCCCGGGTCATTCAGGCCCTTTGCGTTAATCGTAGTGAAATTAAGACTATGTAGGTTGTGTGAGTCATCTTTGTGAGAGGGGAAAGGGAAGGGGAGAGAGGAGAAAAAAAAAAAAAAAGGGATAAATTGGGGAAATAGAGGGTTTGCCTGAGAGTTTTAGAGTTTTCAGGCACCAGGAGAGAAAAGTAAATAGCGTTCAAGAATGAAGGACAGAAGACCTCTGTAAAGAAAGGAATCAACAACTGCACAAGTCGCTAAGAAAAGCCACTCGAGCAGAAGTAGAGGTAGAGAAGGGAAAGTAATCCTTTGGCAAGTACAATCTTTGTTACATCATGGAATATTTCCTGGATGTGGGGAGTCCCACACCCTGGTGTTGTCTTAGGCATAACATTGTGGGTAAAGGAGAAGGGGAAAAGGAGGACAAAAGGGAGGGGAGAGGAAAGAATGGAGGGAGGAGTCAGAAGAAAAGGGGGTGGGGGAAGGGAAGAAGAGGCAGGGGAGGAGAAGGGGAGGAAGGGGGAGGGGAAGTAAGGTGGAGGGGAAAGGGGAAGGTGAGGGGAGGGGAATGGGGGGTGGAGGGAGGAGGGGAGAAGGGGAGGAGGGGAAGGGTGGGGAAGGAGGGAAAATGTGAGAAAACAAGGCTATTTGTTACAGTATATTCATTAAGATAGAGCCTAACAGTATAAAACACAAACAGTTTTAAACAGTAACATGTGCACATAGAGTCTCCCCTGCTGGGGATACAGCAAAGATCACTTACAGACATATAGTAATAACCGCCCATCAAGAGCTACATATTTGAGAGTGTCTCTATATCGGCGACTACGCAGGTCGCCGTGTTGAACCACTCCAACATAAGGAGAGGTAGAGGAGGGAAGGAATTCCCTTGGCAAGTGTAATCTTTGCTACTTCATGGAATTCATCCAGGATGTGTGAAATCTCCTACTCTGGTAGTGTCTTAGGTATGGCTTGAGGGAGGAAAGGAGGAGGAGCAAGAAGGACAATGGGAGAGGGAGGGGCGGGAGAAGGGTAAGTAAAAGAGGGGAAGGAAGGAGCGGGGAGGAAGGGGAGAAAGAGGGGAAGGAGAGAAAGAGAGGGGGGAGGAAAAGAGGAAGGGGAGGGAGGGAGGGAGGGGGGGGAGGGAGAGAAAAGGGGAGGGAGAGGGAGAAGGGGAGGGAGAGGGAGAAGGGGAGGAAGGGGAAACAGGGCAGAGGGTAGGGTGGGGGTAGGGGGAGACAGGGAGAACATGGCAATTTGTTGCAATATATTCAGTGAGAGAGTGCCTAACAGTACAGAGTACAAACATTTTTAAACATCAACATAAAAACCTAATGTGTCCCGTGCCGAAGGTCCGGGCAAAGGACACATGCATACATACAATAACAACCACCCATCAGGAACAACATGTGTAAAGACATTTTTATGTGTTTTTTTTTTTTTTTTTTTTTTTTTTTTATATGGTAGACCCAAGGTAGATGCAGATCAGACCTAGGAAGTCCGTGAAAATACTGTCAGATCAAAGGCCATTATGTTCTGCAAGACCCGAGGTGGAGGGAGACGGTTGCCCCCCGGTTCAAAAACACAAAAAGGATACTGGATGGGTTGTTTCATATATCGTGACTATCCGTCACATCTAGAGGCAAGAGTTGAGTCTTTCCACTCCGTCAGGGAGCCGAGGTGGAGGCCTCCAAATCATCATCCCGCGGAAGCGTGTCGTCTTCCACTGAGAGGCTGGCCAAGAAGGTTTGGACATCTGATCCGGGGCGATAAATTACTGTTTTGTTGTTTCGTGTGGCAATTGTTGATACAGGAAAGCCCCAGCAGTATGGAATCTTGTGAGCCCTTAGCTTCGCTGTGATGGGGGTCAATTCCCTTCGTTTTAGCAAGGTGGTTGGTGAAAGGTCAGAGAAAATCTGTAAAACCTCGCCGGCATGCTGGATTGGCTGCTTGGTGCGTGCACATTGGAGTATTTCCTCTTTGTCTTTAAAATTTAAAAAGCGTACTATTATGTCTCTTGGAGGTGCTTTAGGAGGCGGTCTGGCCCGCAGTGCCCTGTGGGCGCGTTCCAATGGCAGGTCAGGGGACAATGGAGTGTTTTTAAGTGTGCGAAACAGACTTTGCAGATAACCCTTGATTGCTGGAGGGTGTATTGTTTCGGATACGCCTCTGAGTCTCAAATTATTGCGGTGGCCCCTATTTTCCAAATCTTCTAATTTGTCAGATAGAGTTTGTATGGTTTCTGACTGCTGCTGAATTTCCAACTGCATCTGCATGACTGACGTAGTGGTTTCAACTTGTTTGGTCTCAGAATGTATCAGTCTGGTGTCTAGAGAGTTGATGTCTTTCCTGAGGTCATTGAACATGTCTCGCATTTCTTTCACTGCGTTTCTAATGTCCTCTTTGGAGGAGAGGTGTTGCAAGTCCTCTCTTGTAATATGCTGTGTCGCCTGCATGTCTGCAATTTGCAGGAGTGACTGAGTTATGCTTTGAGGGGGTTCTAAGCTGCCTGTGGCCTCCGTGGTGTTATGATCAACTTGTTTTAGGTAGTCACTCAGAGTGCGGGCTGGTGTGCCTTTTTCAACTTTATTTATGTTTTTCTTGCAAGGCATATCTGAGTGAGTCTCAGCCTGGAGGGATATAGTTGCTAGATCTATCTGCCTGTTTGCACTATTGATACACTGAAAAGGCTGTGTGCCTTTATCTGAGATATTTTTAGTATATTTTCTTTTTCACTTTTTATTTATGATATGGTTTTATTTGTCTCTCTTGTTTTTTCTTTTTGTTTTGTCCCTTCACCTTATGCTTTTTTAAAATTTTTATTTCAGACCCAGTGTCTCCCTGTATGATTCCCAGCACCCCTCTCTTCTCCCCCCTCCAGTGTTAAGGGGATGTTAAACTTTTATCAGGCCCCAGATTGTGCTGGGTCTATGCTTAGAGGGGAGTGGCAGCGGTGCTGATTGTAGGTGATGGAAAAGTTTGCTGGCGAGGCCGCCTCCCCTCCCGTGCACTGTCAGGGTAGAGGCCAGATAAACACTTCAGCTCGGCCTTCTATGAAGGCATCAGTGCGGGCATGGTGGATATCAGCTAGATATGAGAGCTGCCCAGTGAGCGCGATCCTTGCGCACAGGTAATTTGATGTCCGAGCCTGGGCCTGTGTGTATGCCGTGAGCGGCGGGTCTTGTGTAGTGCGGTCACGTGGTTGGTGCGAGTGGAAGTATGAATTCCTCACCTAGTTACTGTGGCCGCCTATGGACCTCTCCACGCTCCTCTCTTAAGTCTGTGCGATATCCTAGAGCTCCGGGTTGAAGAGCAATAGCCAAAGTAAGCTGCGGCGCCTCCGGTGTCAAAGGCCTCAAGCTCAGCTCCAGTTGCAAGCCTCTGAAGCTCTCACAACTTTTGCAGTGTGTAACGAAGCAGGCAGGCTAAGGTAGTGAAGTCCTGTCAGGCAGGGTGTTGAGCCAGGTTGTCCCTCATAAATTAGGGTAGAAAGGTTAGGAAAATGCCATTTTTATCTTCATGTACTGCCAAAGGGTTCAGGAGCTTTTCAGTACACAGCCATTCGCCTGCGTGGCTAAGCTCCGCCCCCCGACCAGGTGGGTTTTATCCACAATTGTGAGGGCCTCGACAACACCAGACGTCTACTCAACATTGTAATGAAAGCCAACAGGCTAGGGAAACCCTTCTCTGTGATTTCTCTGGACGCCGAGAAGGCCTTTGACTGGGTTCACTGGGAGTACTTATGGGAGGTTTTAAAAGCCTTTAAATTCCCATTAGAAACCCAATCCTACATACGGGCCCTGTACTCGTACCCGACGGCTAAGGTTAGAGGTATGGGGTTCTGCTCTGACTCCTTCTCTCTGTCCAATGGCACACATCAGGGGTGCCCCCTATCTCCCTTACTTTTCGCCCTCGTTATAGAACTCCTGGCTGAGCTCACACGTCAGGACCCCCTAATTTCAGGGATCACACTACATGCAACTACCCAAAATATTGCTCTTTTTGCTGACGACATCACAATATTCACATCTGCCCCCAAAACCACTATCCCTGCCCTCTTGACTTTGCTGAAATTTGACATGTCTTATTACAAGTTCAAGCCATCAAAGACTAAATATTACTCGAGTCTAAGGGATATCCGACAGAAATACACCCAAGCCTTAATGCAGACTTATGATTTTAACTGGGACTAAGACAACATTAAAGATTTGGGAATTTTCATTTCACCTAGCAAAGCGCAATTAATACGAGACAACTACATTCCCCTCCTCTCTGAACTAAGATCCTTAATGACTAAATGGGACTATAAGTCCATCTCTTTGCTGGGTAGGGTCACAGCCCTTAAGATGTTGTTTCTACCAAAACTAACCTACCTATTCCAGTGTCTTCCTATTAGGCTCCCGCGATGCTTGCTTCTGCAGTTTCAAAGCGGATTCTCTAAATATATTTGGCAGGGAAAACCAGCCAGGGTTGCACACAAAACACTACAATTCCCAAAATCTTTCAGGGGTATAGCCTCCCCATCTGTCACATGCTACTACGAAGCAGCTATGCTCACACACATCTCACACTGGGGGAATAAGGAACTGACAAGTAAATGGAGCTCCCTCAAGCAGGCATCCCTACCCAGCCATATTTTCCTACGGGATTTAATTTGGTTCCCCCCCACACTGTAGACGTAATCTCAATATTGGGAATTGTATAATAAGGGAATGCTTACACTCCTGGGATAAATTGAGACACTACTCGGGGGTTGGCCCTCATTCCTCGCCCATTCACTCCCTCACGGGCCTACTTCTCAGCCTACCCGATTCACAACCTAATGCTTGGTCCAATTTGGGCCTCTCCCAGGTTTCTGATTTGATGATGTCCCAATCTCCAGGCACATTCCTATCCTTAAACCAAATCACCGGTACGCAGTTTACCTCTCCCAAAATATGCTTCGAATACACCCAGATTAAGAGCATGCTAAGATCTTGGGGTTTTACCCCGTCACCCCCCCCCCCCCCGCCCCTTGACCGTTTGGGAAACCCTTTGGATAAAAAAGGCAGTAAAATCTGCAAGCCTTTATCCCATTTCTACTTGCTAATTGTAGGGGCAACCCCGGAGGACAAAGCCTCTCATATCAAAAAATGGGAAGACATCCTACACTTATGTTTCCCCCAGCTCCTCTGGACTAGGGCCTTTGACCTCATGGCAAAAGCCATTCACTGCACGACCCTATTTGAATCATATTATAAATTACTCTCACATTGGTACTTCACACTCATGAGACTTTTTAGGCTTAATCTACTCCTCACGCCTCTATGCTGGAGACTCTGCGGAAGACCAGGCGACTCCCTCCATATCTGGTGGGATTGTCCCAATCTCAAACTGCTGTGGAACATGGTGTTCTCATTGCTAGCCAGATTAAGTGTTCAAGTCCCAAAGTCCCCAGAAACAGCTCTTCTACATATAGGTTTACACTCGCTCCCCAAGTTCCAGAGCTACATATGTGTATACCTCTTTTCAGCCACCAGACTTGCAATCACTAGAGCTTGGAAGCAACAGAGTCCCCCTAACTGGGCTTCTGTCCTAGATATCATGGCCTATATTAATTCCATGGAAACAAATGTGTTCTTTATTCTGGATAAGATAGACCTCTTTGAGGCGATCTGGGAAGACCTGACCAAGCTATTTAAACCTAACTGGTATCCCAGAACAGGCACCTAGATTACCCCCCCCCCAAGCCAACCTAACCTGATCATCTGTCTTTCATAAGAGCCCCCCCCCCCCACTTCATTCTCTTGTCTCTTCTTTCCATTTCCTTCCTACCTCTTGTATCCTTTCTCTCTTTCTCTGTGTCTCTCTTATCCTCTCTCTTTCTCTCCTTTTTCCTCCTCCCCCTCTTCTTGTTCCCTTCTCTTCTCATATCTCCTTTTCCGCTTTCTTCTGGCAAGTTTACCACTCTTTCTGCATCCAATGCACCTGAGACCATCACTATACCATCTTGTATAGATAATTTGCTAACACAGACAATTTTGGTTTTATGTATTATGTCTCTCTCTTGATTTGTTATTCTCTTTCCACTGTGTCTGGGAAATTACTTGTAATTTAATTTTCATTACTAATAAAGCTTTGAAAACAAAAAAAAGAAAACATTATAAAAAAACAAATAAATATAGCAATTCACTCTAACATAAGTACAAAAGAAAACCTGAAAAAAAGTTAAAACAATTCAGATACTTTTGTCATCTTTAAAATAGTTTCATTGAGACAATATACAGGGGCAATAACATTTTTATAAATATCACACAAGTAGGAGGTTAGCATAGGTGAAAAATAATGACCACGCCCCTGGTCTACCTCTCTTTGTCTGCAGGTCTCAAAGATACTTCTCATCTGTCCAGAGAGAATACTTCCTATAACAAAGAAAGACATGGGGATAGTTTACACTTACAAAGATTATTCCTGTTAAATATATTAACCACCTCTTCTCTGTTGTAGCGAAGCAGAGACCAGATGAAATTGGGCTTATCAACTGTGAAAATAATTAAATGAAAAGTAGAGATGTTGCCTTCTTCTATCTGCTGAGGTCAATTAAGGTCAGACAAGAAGCAGGGTTAGGTTTATGTAGCCTGCAGTGCACTTCCAGTTCTCAGAATTGAAAACCCCACAATGTTTAGGGTTAAATTACAGGAAAAAAGTGCAATTTAAATAAATAAAAGTGTTTTTTTTTTTTTTTTTTTTGGTTTAAATGCACAATTGAACATTTTTGTATAAAAATCTCAATTTTTCCATGTCCCTTGAAACCAATAATAGTAAAGTGTCTAAAACAAGATTTTTTTAACAATATCAAGTCAAATACACATGATTAGCAAACTAACCAATCACATTCATTGCCCCATCTCTGGTCTGTCTGAAAGAGAGAAACAGCAGAGCACGTTTTTATAACAGCTATAGAACAGACATGCGCATTACATACTTTTCTACAAGAGTTATTACAAAATTCCAAGCAAAGGACAAATCCCTAAGAGACGTCTCATTCTCTTATAAGCTAAAATTAGCATAGGGAGAAAAAAAAAGTAAAACTTTGTGTTTAGAAATTAGAACAGCAAAGTTCCTCACAAAACAAGCAAATGTCTCTTAATTTTAAACTAATAATAAACTCAGTATAAAGTCAATATAAAAGTTCACATTGAGGCCACCTGAAATATCTCCCTTCGTTTACTTTTGTTCACACAAAAGCTGTTTCTCCCTCCAGCGCAGATCCATACACTCAGATGTTGAAACGCAGGCAGTAGCAGCAGGGCAACTGCTTTCTGCATTAGAGAGACGATAGTAAGGTCCTGATTAATAACAGGAGGGGGTGTTAATCAGGCAAAGCCATATGCTATTTAAGTAAAGATGAAAGTGCAGATGATATTCATTATTCCAGAAAAGATGTAGTTAAAAGTGTAGTTGAACAGCAAGCGGCATCTTTTTATCATTTCAACGTCTCCTCGCAAATCTCTTTTCATTTTCTTTTCTAAAGCTTTATATGTTTTTTTTTCCTGAAACATCTGATTCATTTCATCTTTAGACGTTCTTCCAATATTTTTTTTTCACGCTCTAGCGTTTGATGTTGCTTTTGAAGCGCAACTTCCAAATTAATTCCTATTAATTACAGTTCTTCAAACTAGTAAAATTATCCCCTATTAAGTTAATCATTTTTATTTTTATCTGAAAATTGTTAGTTTTTTTTTCCCATCCTTAGTTAAAGCCTTTATGTAAAACCATTTTAAGCTATCCCTGATATTTGACAATCTGTTTACACAAGGATTTGTGCGCTGGCTGCACTGTGTACATTCTCAAAGGGTCTTAATAAAATGTCAAACCACTTAAAAGAACACTGACATATGTCATTTAACGACTTAGCACATATGAAGTGTGATTAATAAAACCTACATTGACTTGCATTGTCTTCAAAAAAACATTTGTGCTGTATGAATTGCAAGTGTAGAATCAGATAATTGAAAAAAACAAAAAAAAATTGTATTACATTATATTAGGTTTGTATTATATTGTATTATAATTTTGTTAATTAAAACTAGGGAGCTAAATTGCTTCACATAAAGCAGGAATTAAGTTTGTAGTTCATTTTATGAAATTATTATCAGCAGCCCCTTTTTATACATTGAGGGCCAGATTACAAGTGGAGCGGTATTTAAAGCTCCCACGCTAACTTCAGTAGAAGTAAGGTTTTTGCATGCGTCGGGTAGCACTCGTATTACAGGTTGAAAGTAAAGTTTTCGCTAAAGTGCTAACCTGATGCATGCAAAAAGTCGAACTTAGAATATCGCAATTGCGTTTATGTATCCCCCCATAGGAGCCAATAGAGCAAAAATAGTGGAAAAACACCTAACACCCTACTCATGCGCAAAACTGATCGCATATTCTTAAGTACGCTAACCTGACATGAAAATATGAATATTTCACATTACAATGTTTTTCACATAGCAGAATATGTTTTAATTATTCATAAATACATATTTCTATATATATCTGATGGTATTTTGGTACAATATATATCTATACCTATATATACACAATTATACATAGTTATAGATATAACATATATGTTGGAATATCTATTTATAAATACAAAAAACATATTCTGCTATGTGCAGAACATTAACATGTTAAATATTTACAGTAACTACACAGTTTAATGCTTTATTAAATATTGATATTGCATAAATGATTTTTCATGTTTTCATCTACTTTCTTGCAAAGGGCTCCAATGCACTTATACACTCACCAACCACTTTATGAGGTATACCTTGCTAGTACCGGGTTGTGGACCCCCTTAAGCCTTCAGAACTGCCTTAATCCTTCGTGGCATAGATTCAAGGTGTTGGAAACATTCCTCAGACACTTTGGTCCATATGGACATGATAGCATCACACAGTTGCTGCAGATTTGTCGGCTGCACATCCATGATGCGAATCTCTTGTGCCACCACATCCTAAAAGAGCGCTATTGGATTGAGATCTGGTGACTGTGAAGACCATTGGAGTACAGTAAACTCATTATCATGTTCAAGAAACCAGTTTGAGATGATTTGAGCTTTGTGACATGGTGCATTATCCTTCTGGAAGTAGCCATTAGAAGATGGGTACACTGTAGTCATAAAGAGATGGACATAATCATCAACAATACTCAGGTTGTCCGTGGCATTTAAACAATGCTCAATTGGTACTAAGGGGCCCATAGTGTGCCAAGAATTTATCCCCCACACCATTGCGCCACCACTAGCCTGAACCGCTGATACAAGGCAGGATGGATCCATGTTTTCATGTGGCTTACCCCAAATTCTGACCCTACCATTTGAATGTTGCAGCTGAATTTGAGACTCATCAGACCAGACAACATGTTTCTAATCTTCTATTGTCCAATTTTGGTGAGCCTGTGTGAATTGCAGCCTCAGTTTCCTGTTCTTAACTGACAGGAGTGGCACCCGGTGTGGTCTTCTGCTGCTGTAGCCCATCTGCTTCAAAGTTCGACATGTTGTGCGTTCAGAGATGGTATCCTGCATACCTTGGTTGTAACAAGTGGTTATTTAAGTTACTGTTGCCTTTCTATCATCTCAAAGCAGTCTGCCCATTCTCCTTTTACTTCTGTCATCAACAAGGCATTTTCGTCCACACATCTGCCGCTCACTGGATATTTTCTCTTTTTCTGACCATTCTCTGTAAACCCTAGAGATGGATGTGCGTGAAAATCCCAGACAACCAGCAGTTTTTGAAATACTCAGAACAGCCCGTCTGGCACCAACAACCATACCACGTTCAAAGTCACTTAAATCCTCTTACTTCCCCATTCTGATGCTCGGTTTGAACTTCAGTAAGTCTTCTTCACCACTTCTAGATGCCTAAATGCATTGAGTTGCTGCCATGTGATTGGCTGATTAGCAATTTGTGTTACCAAGCAATTGAACAGGTGTACCTAATAAAGTGGCCGGTGAGTGTATTTCTGTTTATATTTGTGTACATATGTATATTAATATGTGTATATATGTCTAAATAAATATATACACATATAAATACATATGTACACACATATAGCCATGTGTGTGTGTGTATATATATATATATATATATATATATATACACATATACACATACATAGACATACTAAGACATGTATATGTACATTTCTCTATGTTAAAGCCCTTTGGCTGCCTTTTATTCCCTAACTCCTGAGACCTCATATCTTTGAGCCCTTATAACTTTTTTACGCAATATTTTTTTTTAATAATATTTATGAGATAGTGTTAGTATGAGTGTAACTGTACTTAGTAATGTATTTTTGATGTGTTATCTGACACTTTTTTGTTTTGCGAAACAGTTAAAAGGACACTCAAGTCAAAATAAACTTTTAGAATTCAGGTAGAGCATGAAGTTTTAAGATACTTTCCAATTTGCTTCCATTATCACATTTTGCACATTCTTTTTATATGCACACTTTCTGGGGAACAAGATCCTACTGAGCATGTGCACAAGCTCACAGGGTATACGTATACTAGTCTGTCATTAGCTGATGTCTGTCACATGTTACAGGGGCCTGGAAAAAGGGAGAAAAAATACATTTGGCAGAAAAGAAATCTGCTTATTTGAAATTTAGAGTATGCGTTAAATCAATGTCTTTTTATTATGCACTTCTTGGTTATGCAATTCTGCTGCATTGAGTGGTCCTTTAACCAGAGGTTTGAGGACTCAGTAATCATTCTAGTGTAAATCACAATTGCACTCACGCGTTTGCATTCACTTTCAACTTGTAATACGAGCGCTAAACACAACACGTGCTAACAACCGCAATAAACCCCTTTTCGCTCACACGTAACTGTTAGCGTGCCACTCGTAATCTGGCTCTGAATCTGAACATTGCCAAAGAAATGTTTTTGTTTGTTTTTTAGTTTGGTCCTTTGTACTCTTTTTCAGCTGAGGTTGACACCTTGTCATTGCAAGGCATTTATATTGTATTGCTATAGAATAATATATCAACCAAGCATAAATGTGTTAAAAAAATGAACATTTACTTTACTACAATTGTTTTTCAACAGCCAGGCTCCACCTACCATTTGGCGATCTGGGCTTGAGTCTGCAAACAACATGGCTAGCCATAGTCATAACGCTATTATGTAATGCATTATTTTGCAATTGTTATCAGCTAAAGCCAATTAGGGAAAGATATTTAGCAGGGTTAGCCTCAAGAAGTCAACAGGGTGCATATTAAGTTCTGAGGATCAGAAAAAACACAATTTACAGAAATAAATTACATTAAGGGCTAGATTACAAGTGGAGCTGTAACGTTAGTGCAGGAGCTATAGATCAATATGGCAATCTCGCTAAGTTACGCTCATATTACAAGTTAAAAGTAAATGTGATCGCACAAACGCATTTTACACTTAAACTGAGAAAACATTTGCACGAAAAAAAAAGACATTAAAGTTTTCTAACCTACACTATCCACCCCATACACTATTAACTCCTAAATCACCATAACCCCATCACTATTAACCCCTAAACTACCATTACCGCATCGCTATTAACCACCTACTCTAGTAACCCCTATCCTGCCACAACCCCCTACTCTTTAAACCCCTCTGCTGTTTTAACCCCTAATCCGCCACATCCCCCATAGGAAACTACCCTGCTACACTACTTAACCCCTAAACCACCACTACCCCTACCGCAATAATGGCCTACTTTATTAACCCAATAACAGCTAACCCTCCTACGACCCCTAACCTAAGACCCCTTAAGTTACAAAAAATAAAAAAACTCTACTAGTTAAAAAAAAATGACCAAAAATAAAAGCCCTATCCTAAAACTAAAGTACCGCCCTCCAAAAAAACTGGCTGGTGACTTCCATAGAGTCCATTGTCCCATAGAGTCCAGCGGTATAGTGATGGTAGTTCCGGGGTGATCCCGGGGGAGCAGCATGATCCATGCCTGGGGGCCAAAGCTATGGGTGATAAAACGTACTCTGGGAAGGCCACTGCGGAGTGGGGTTTGTAGAGGAGGGTCCGGAACCCCCAGTTCCCAAGGGAGCTCCCTTCCGGCATTCACCCCACCTCTTGCCATCCCCAAGGGTTACCAATCCCCAAAAGAGCAGAGCTCTGGGACAAGGGGCAGCTGGAGCAACCTGGGGTAAAGGACACCAGGGATGCGGGACAATGTGGCCAGCCGGCAGTTCCATAGGCCCAGCCAGTCAGAGAGGGAGTAGGCGGTTAGGGACCAGCTCTTTCATGACAATGTGTAAACCATAAAACAAAGCAAATCAAAGGTCTTGGAGATCACGGTTGCTCTAAAAAAAAAAAGAAATCCGCTGAGAGCAAGAGGGGGCTAGGTAGTAGGGGGTGGAGGTTTAACCCTTGCAGCCTGGTATCCGTGACAATAATTACAAGCATTTAATAAGTGTCAAAGGCTTTTATTGAAAATTACATTAAGTTTATGCAAAGAGTCAATATTTGCAGGGTTGACCTTTCTTTTTTAAGGCAATTCGCCCTGGCATTCTGTCAATCAACTTTTGGGCCACATCTTGACTGATGGTAGTCCATTCTTGCATAATCAATGCTTGGAGTTTGTCAGAATTTGTGGGGGGGGGGGGTTGTTCACCCGTCTCTTGAGGATTGACCACAAGTTAACAATGGGATTAAGGTCTGGGGATCTAGCTGGCCACCTTTTCATGCTGGAAAGGTGATTGCTCATCACCAAACTGTTCATGGATGGTTGGGAGAAGTTGCTCTTGGGGGATGTTTTTGTACCATTCTTTATTCATGGCTGTGTTCTTAGGCAAAATTGTGAGTGAGCCCATTCCTTTGGCTAAGAAGAAACCCCACACATGAATGGTCTCAGGATGTTTTACTGTTGGCATGACACAGGACTGATGGTAGCACTCACCTTTTATTCTCTGGACAAGGTTTTTTCCAGATACCCCAAACAATCGGAAAGGGGATTCATCAGAGAAAATGACTTTACCCCAGTCCTCAGCAGTGCAATCCCTGCACCTTTTGCAGAACATCAGTCTGTCCCCGATTTTTTCCCTGGAGAGAAGTGGCTTTTTTGCTGCCCTTCTTGACACCAGGCCATCCTCCAAAAGTATTCGCCTCACTGTGCGTGCAGATGCACTTATACCTGCCTGCTGCCATTCCTGAGCAAGCTCTGCACTGGTGTTACCCCGATCCTGCAGCTGAATCAACTTTAGGAGACAGTCCTGGCACTTGCTAGACTTTCTTGGGTGTCCTGAAGCCTTCTTCAAGCACCACCCTCCTTGCAATTCTTCCAGTCTGTTTTTCTAACTCAATCAGCATGACAGAGTGGTCTCCAGCCTTGTCCTCGTCAACACTGACGCCTATGTTAACGAGTGAATTACTGACATGATGTCAGCTGGTCCTTTTGTGGGAGGGCTTAAATGCAGTGGAAATGTTTTGGGGGATTAAGTTCATTTTCATGCCAAAGAGAGACTTTTCAATTAATTGCAATTGATCTGATCACTCTTCATAACATTCTGGAGTATATGCAAATTGCCATCATAAAAACTGAGGCAGCAGACTTTGTGAAAATTAATATTTGTGTCATTCTCAAAACTTTTGGCCAGGACTGTAGGTTTTATGGTTAGAAGTTTCACAAATTGAACAGTTAATTTATATTTCTTAATTTTTATTGGTGTTTTTGGAACTTCCAGAGTGAAATGCTGATAACAACGGTTTAGGAAATTAGATTTAGTTTACACCATAGATGTAGCTCCAAATTTAAGAATACAAATGGTTATGATAATTTGATATTTGATATTTGAAGATAGCATTGGTATTTGCCCATCATATTGTATTATATCCTGTTTTGTCTAAATTCCACTACTGAAATAAATTGTCAGTATATAGCAGGGTTATAATACAATGTATTTAATAATTATTATTTAAAATAACCTCCAATTAAAATGCATATACGAAACAATTAAAATCAATTTTTTATTCCTAAATTCTTGAGATTAGTTATAATTTATAAACGCATTGAATTATATTTATAGAAACCAGATTATGAATCAAATGATACAGACTTATGCTGTTATAATATTTTTTACAAAGATAATAAAAGATATACCCTTAAAATTAACTTTACTCACAATAATCACATTAAAATATCACAATAAAATACCAGGATCGTATGTTATTAACCAATAACTCTAGTTCAATGCCCAATATAGATTACCAATTTACTATGCTTAATTAATAACTACCAGGGATTTAATCACAATAACCAGTTTATGTACAGTTCTGAAAGAGTTCAATATAATGACTGACTTATAAATCTGGAGTGTAAAACCCTGTCTAGCAAATAAATTATTTAACACTGGATATGACTGGTTCTAATTTACACAGGGCTATGGGTATAACTTAAAACACAAAATATGCTTTTTAAATTACTAGCTGCAATTTAACTATAGCCTTAGAATACCTTTGTTTAAAATATTAAAAATATAGAACAGTCATACGTCACCACATAAAACCAATTGAGTGTATCAGCTTTCTCTGATAAGTCCACTTTCACCTCATAAAATAAGAGATATATTTTGCAATCTGGATAAGAAAAGGTAGCCCAATTTTGGGACTGTGTCCCAAAATGGCAGCAAAGTTATGGGGCAGAACTTTGTTTCACTTTCTGCAATGAGATTTTTTTTATAGTGCAAAATTTTCTGCAGGTCATTTTGAAATTAAATTCCTATTTTTATTAGGCAGTTACACTAAAGCATTTTTAGCTGCAATGTATTGATTAAAGAGACAGTCTACACAAAAATTGTTATTGTTTAAAAAGATAGATAATGCCTTCACTACCCATTCACCAGCTTTGCACAACCAATATTGTTAGATTTAATTTATAACATTTAAACCTCTTCATTTCTGCCTATTTTAAAGGCTCTATTGACAGCCTCTTAATCACATAATTTTGTATTTGCTTTTCACAACAGGAGACTGCTAGTTCATGTGCCCAAATGCAGAACTTTTCTTCACTTTCTGTGATGAAGTTAAAATAAAATAAAAAATTCTGCAGGTCATTTTCAAATAAAATTAGGCAATTACACTAAAGAACCAGGTCAATTGCAATGTGTTGATTAACTAGATAGTAAAGCAAAAGTTTTTAAAATGTCTCAAATAATTTTGTTTCCTTTTCTCTTAATCGAACATCATAAGATAGAAAGAAATGTAATAAATAAAAAAAGGTGCTTCGCTCACAAGAACATCTTACATTCAGAAGTCACAGCTTTGCAGATCAGAAAAGGCTTGGGGGGGGGAGGGTTGCTTTGCAGTGCTGCTCCATATGTGACTGTTCACTTCAAACAGCACTATGCTCTGGATGTGCTGTGTTAAGAAAAACGTGCAGCCAGATCAAAGCTCTGTTTGAAGAGAACCGTATCACTTTGCAGCACTACTCTACATTAAAGTGCCAAGAGTTTCTGCATGTGTCCAATTTTTTTCTGCAGACTTGCTGCATTTTCTGCCATGACATCTCAGATCACAGCCTATTCTGCCTTGGGGTTCATGTGTGCCATATAGATAACAATGTGTTCACGCCCGAGGAGTTATTTAAGAGTTAGCATAACACACTACTAAATGAAACTTAATAGATAATAAATACAAAGTAATGCGATCAGGGGGGCTGTCAGAAGATTCTTAGATACAAGGTAATCACGGAGGTAAAAAAGTATATTAATATAACTGTGTTGGTTGTGCAAAACTGGGGAATGGGTAATAAAGGCATTATTTATCTTTTAAAACAATAAAAAAGATATTGTAGACTGTCCCTTTAACTGAAGAATAAAGCAAATTTCATATATGACTGTTCCCTTCAAACATCGCTGCACTGCGGCCACAATGTTATGGAAAACTTACACAGTGCAGCCAGAGCACAGTGCTGTTTGAAGAGAACAGCCTGATGCGGAGCAACGCTGCAAAGCAAAAGTGCTAACAGTTCATACATGCGTCCTGTTCTTTCTGCAGACATGCTGCATTTTCTGTGATGGCATCTCAGATCACATCATGTTCTGCCTTGGAGGTTATCAGTCAAAATTTTAGCAAAAAGACCCCTTCTCCTATGCATGAGCTTTTCAAGTTGTGAAGGGTTAGTTTAATTCTGGAATATAACAAAATTAGGTTGTGAACCTCAGCTGCTGGAATGGTTATTATATATATATGTTTCAGTGTGGCAGTGAGATTAATGGGAAGAAACATCAATTACTCAGCAGAGTAATGTTAAATTCCCCAGAAATCTCAGGAGCTGATTAGTAGCTGGTGTCACTGAGCAAATTGAACTATTGCTGCCACCTGTGAAGTAATTCACTATATGCAATGCAGCAGTTCAACAGGCAAGAGTTAACCAGGAATGTGTTAACACTGAGAGCTGACTGAGTAAAATAGTAATAATGTATCATAGGCTCATATTCAAATAGTTGTTAGGCATGAAAAAGAAACAAAGTTCAACAACATGACATCCATAGATGTGAGACAAAGTATAGAGGCGCCAATGGTGCAGATCAATGGTGATATAAGGCACAACAAAACCCCAATATGCACAGGATACTCACATGTGGTAAAGGCAATCAATTATGCCCATAGAGACAGGCTGGATTTCACAGCAATCCAGCTGACTGTTCCAAGGTCGAATAACGGATGGGTGGGTGTCAGAGTGTTAGTACTCTAAAGTAGCATAGCAACAGGAAGTGTCAAACATAACACTAGGAGTGGATTTGATAAAAAAAGTAAATTTATTAAAAAGTATAAAAAGTAATACCACTCATCTCAGTGTTAAAAATTGTATCTTATACATAAGGAATTCCTTATGTATAAGATACAATTTTTAACACTGAGATGAGTGGTATTACTTTTTATACTTTTTAATAAATTTACTTTTTTTATCAAATCCACTCCTAATGTTATGTTTGACACTTCCTGTTGCTATGCTACTTTAGAGTACTAACACTCTGACACCCACCCATCCGTTATTCCACCTTGGAACAGCCAGCTGGATTGCTGTGAAATCCAGCCTGTCTCTATGGGCATAATTGATTACCTTTACCACATGTGAGTATCCTGTGCATATTGGGGTTTTGTTGTTTTGTTGTGCCTTATATCACCATTGATCTGCACCATTGGCGCCTCTATACTTTGTCTCACATCTCTAGATTCTCTCCGTTTGGATACCGATAGAGAGCTGCCTACTCGTTCATCCAGCTGGATTGCTGCTAAAATCCAGCCCGCCCCTATTGGCATAACTGAATGCCTTCATCTATTGTGAGTACCCTGTTATCATAGTTATTGGTACACCTCCAGAAACCTCCATTGATCTGCACCATTGGCGCCCCTTCCGTGTTGTTCTTTCTTTTCAGAAACATGACATCCATCTAGCGTTACACATACCTTTTGCAGCTGAGGAGATGAACAGCTGAGCTGCTTTTGGTTCACAGCAGGTATAGACACTGAGAGAGCAGTGAAGCCGAAGCAGAGGTTCCGGTAAGAGTGGAGTTGGCGTGTGACGTCACCGCTTACTGGATATGCTGAGGGAGCGGACTACTCCAGGCTGATGCAAGGCAGGATGTTTGTGACGGTAAGGAGAATAGGAGGATGAATGTCTGATTGAGGCAATCTCAAGTCCAAGAGGGCTAGTATTTGCGAGTACAGGAGATCATGAATGAGCAGGAAGTTAATACCAAGCAAGGAATGTAATGAGAGCTGATGTTTTATACCGGAAATGGAGCGAATGTAATTGGAATTTAAAGGGAAAGTGTCCTAATGTAACTGAAGCAAAACATGTACCCAAAAGGAATAAGTATAGCTAAGTCATTGTTATGACAGGACCCCCCCCCCCCCTCAAGGAGCAGCCCCGCGGTTCAATGACAAGGGCGGTCAGGGTTCCGTCGATGGGTTGTAGGGTACCATGGTGGCGCCTGGAGTCGAGGATAGAATGGATCTCATAGTCCACATCAGGATCAACAGAAACAGGCAGAACTGGAACAGTCGAGGTAGAGGTACGGAGAGTATGATAAGGCTTAAGGAGGGAAACATGGAAGGTTGGATGAATCTTGAGGGTGTCCGGGAGACGGACTGCATTGACATTAACAATCTGAACAATAGGATAAGGACCAAAGTAAAGAGGCGATAGTTTTCTTGATGGAGTTGTTAAACGCAAATTCCTGGTAGAAAGCCATACCAGATCTCCAACAGAGTATTGAGGAGCCGGCGTCCGTCTCCTATCATAATAGAACTTCTGGACCTTATTCGCTTGTTCAATCGCAGTTCGGATAGTTTAAAAGTTAGAGACAATGGAATTAGAGAGTTCAGAAATGTGGGGGGAGGAACAGTCTTTATCAGGCAAGAGCTGAAATCTAGGGTGGAATCCATAGTTTATGAAGAAGAGCATCTGTTTAGTCGAGCAATGCACAGTGTTATTGAAGCAGAACTCTGCATACAGTAAAAGTTCCGACCAATGTAGTTGTTGAGTGGAGCATAAGGTTCGGAGGAACTGTTCAATCCATTGATTACACCTCTCAGTCTGTACATTAGATTGTGGGTGATAAGCAGTGGTAAGCTTCTTATCTATGGCAAATGTCTTGCAGAACTCTGTCCAAAGTTTACTGGTAAACTGAGTTCCACGATCACTTACTATGGAATGAGGTATACCATGATGTTTGAAGACATTAGTGAGGAGTAGTTGAATTGTTTCAGAGGCGGTGGGTAATTTATGGAATGGAATCAGGTGCAACATTTTACTACAGATCTACTACTACTAGAACAGTAGTGTAGTTGGATGATTTCGGCAGATCGACAATGAAATCTAAAGCGATCTCCTTCCAAGGTCTATCGGGTGTTTTTAATGGTAATAGCAGACCGTAAGGAGGTTGTTTGATTCGTTTAGAGACAGTGCAGGCCAGACAAGAGGAGACATAGTGAAATACATCTGTGGTCATTTTTGGCCACCAATAAGACCTTTTAAATTGTGCCTGAGTCTTTGTAATACCAGCATGACCTGCAAGTGGTGAATCATGAAGAGAATGTAATAGGAGAGACCTGACAGAAGAGGGTATGTATATTTTGTCATCATGATAGTATAGGCCATCTGGTTTTAGTTGTACCTGGTTCAAGGGTTTAGTGTGATCCATTTCCTGTTGCCTTTTGAGGTAGGAAGTACTATCAATTACAAATGATAATATATTCTGTTGTGGAATAAGAGGTTGTTTGTAGTGTACATTATGTAGCTTTGTAGGAATTCGTGACAGGGCGTCAGCCTTTCCGTTTTTTTGAAGCTGGTCTGTAGGTGATAAGGTAATTGAATCTGGAAAAATTCAAATTCTATCTCACTTGTCTTGCTGTTAAAGTCCTAGTGGTTTTAAGATATTGCAGATTTCCATGATCTGTATAAATGAGAATTGGGTGACGAGTTCCTTCCAGGAGGTGTCGCCAATGTTGAAATGAGACCTTTATTGCCAGTAATTCCTTGTCCCTGATCGGATAATGTGATTCAGCAGGAGTCAAACTTCTTGAGTAGTAGGCGATGGGATGTAAAGGTTCTTTTATGCCATCGCGTTGTGACAATACAGCACCTACAGCAACCTCGGAGGCGTCAACCTCCAATTTGAATTGGAGTTCAGTGTTCGGGAATCTGAGAATGGGTGCAGAGGTAAATTTCGTTTTAAGAGAGTCGAATATACTTTGTGTTTCAGCTGTCCAGTTAAATTTTATATTCATTTTAGTTAGGTTAGTCAAAGGTTTTGTATCTATGGGGAAATTTTTTATGAATTTACGCTAAAAGTTGGTGAAGCCCATGAAGCGTTGGACTTCTTTTTTGTTGGTGGGATCAATAATGGCCTGGATTTTTGTGTCTTCCATATGTATACCAGTAGCAGAGATTTGATATCCTAGAAATGTAATGGACTCTGAATTAAATATACATTTTTCTACTTTAGCGTATAAGGAGTTACTACGTAATCTAGAGAGTACTTGCCTGACATGGTTGTGGTGTTCTGACAGTGTTTTGGAAAAAATCAGGATGTCATCTAAATAAATGACTAGAAATATGTCTAGGATATCCTTAAAAATATCATTGATTAGGAATTGGAAGGTGGCGGGAGCGTTGCATAAGCCAAATGGCATGACGGTGTATTCGTACAACCCGTATCGGGTACGAAACGCCATCAACCATTCATCACCGGATCTCATGCGGATAAGATTATAGGCCCCCCTGAGGTCAAGTTTGGTAAAATACCTTGCCCCCTCTAATCTTTCAATCAACTCGGGAATCAGAGGGAGGGGATATCAGTTTTTGACTGTTATTTTATTTAGCTGTCTGTAATCAATTATAGGTCGTAAGGAGCCATCTTTGTTCCTAACAAAGAACATACCAGCACCGGCTGGCGAGGTAGATGGTCATATGAAACCCTTCTTAAGATTTTCTTCTAGGTAGGTTTTCAAATGTTCTAGCTCTGGTTTGGACAAGGGAAAATATGCCCGCAAGGAATTTGAGCCCCTGGTAAAAGGTCAATAGGGCAATCATATGTCCTGTGGGGTGGCAAATTCTCTGATTCTTTTTTACGAAAAACGTCAGAAAACTCTATATATTCAGATGGAATAGTAATGTCAGTGATAGGTTGTAGTAATAATGTTGGGAAACAAGTAGTGGCACAGTAACTCAAGTTAAAATCAAGATTTAAAGAGGACCAAGTTATATGGGGATTATGGGTAGTCAACCAATTTAACCCTAATATTACAGGGAAGACTGGAGATGAAATAACATCGAAACTAAGATAATCCCTATGATGACCAGTAGTAGAGACAAGAAGTGGTATTGTTTCATAAATGACTGGCCCACAAGTTATTCCCATCTATACCCCTAAGAAGAATTGGAGAGCATTTTTTAACTAATGGAATTTTATTAGTGTTGGTGAAATGCACATCAATGTAGCAAGCTGTAGCTCCAGAATCAATTATCCCAGTTACGTTGACCCGATGTTGATCCCACTGTAAAAGAAGTGGTAGTTTACAATAGGTTGTTGTGGAAGTGTGAGTATTTAAACAATGATATGGTAAAAATGTCTTACCCTTATTCTGACGCTGTAGACTGGGACAATCTTTTACAGTATGTTCGTTGGATGCACAGTACATACACAAGTTATTGTGGTGTCTTCTCAGCTTTTCATGAGGAGAGAGAGGTCCCTTAACAAAACCAATATCCATTGGTTCAGTGGATGGCTTAGGGACAGCGACAGTGGAACTAGCGGTTATAACTTTCTTCTGTGGAGGGTCATGATATGTTTTCTGATGTTGTCTCTCTCTTAAGTGTCTATCTATTTTTATACTTAAATTTATGAGCTCTTCTAAGGTGGGTGGTAGATCCACACATGAGAGTTCATCTTTAATTGCATCTGAGAGGCCTAATCGGAATTGATTCCTTAGGGATAAATTATTCCATTGTGTATCCTTAGCCCACCTCTTAAAGTCAGTTATGTAATCCTCAACACACCTTTTCTTTTGTTTTAGGGATCTCATAGCAGTCTCTGCAGTTAGTTGTTTATATGGATCACCATATAGCTGGGAGGGAGCTGCAAAAAACGCATCTAGGGAGTTGAGAATATTATCATTACCTTCAAAAAAACTATTTGCCCAAGTCCTAAGCTCTGCCCTAAGATAGGAGATGGTAGTCAATACTTCAATTCTGTCATTAGGGTAGGTGTGGGGCTTTAAGGTAAAGAGGAGTAGGCAAGCGTTCCTAAAATACCTAAATTGTGTTCTATCGCCATAGAATTTTTCAGGCGGGCTGACTTGTGGTTCTACAGGTATCCTAGACTCTACATAATCTTTAATATATGCTTTTAAAGCATCATTTTCTGCTTTTAGGGAAGTTAACCCTTCTGTGAGTAGATCAACTATTTGGCTAAGGTTTTGCATATGCATAACCATTTCAGCTGGATCCATACTTGTTTTTGGCTTGGTATTCTGTGAATGGTTAGTTCAATTCTGGAATATAACAACATTAGGTTGTGAACCTCAGCTGTTGGAATGGTTATTATATATATATATATGTTTCAGTGTGGCAGTGAGCTTAATGGGAAGAAACATCAATTTCTCAGCAGAGTAATGTTAAATTCCCCAGAAATCTCAGGAGCTGATTAGTAGCTGGTGTCACTGAGCAAATTGAACTATTGCTGCCACCTGTGAAGTAATTCAATATATGCAATGCAGCAGTTCAACAGGCAAGAGTTAACCAGGAATGTGTTAACACTGAGAGCTGACTGAGTAAAATAGTAATAATGTATCATAGGCTCATATTCAAATAGATATCATTACAAATTGAGATTACAAGGAAGCCGAAGCAGAGGTTCCGGTAAGAGCGGAGTTGGCGTGTGACGTCATCGCTTGCTGGATATGCTGAGGGAGCGGACTACTCCAGACTGATGCAAGGCAGGATGTTTGTGACTGTAAGGAGAATAGGAGGATGAATGTCTGATTGAGGCAATCTCAAGTCCAAGAGGGCTAGTATTTGCAAGTACAGGAGATCATGAATGAGCAGGAAGTTAATAACAAGCAAGGAATGTAATGAGAGCTGGTTTTATACCGGAAAGGGAGCGAATGTAATTGGAATTTAAAGGGAAAGTGTCCTAATGTAACTGAAGCAAAACATGTACCCAAAAGGAATAAGTATAGCTAAGTCATGGTTATGACACAAGTGATCGGCCCCTCCCTTTTTTGTAATCATTGTTGAATGTTGGATACGCCCTTAACGGATGCTTGTCTTTCCATTGGCCCTCGGTGCTTGTCCCTTTGATAGCCCCCTTGAGCTGAAACATTTGATTGGCTTGCTGGAAACATATGGCTATTCAATACTGCAATTTCCCTTGGCTGCAATTCCTGTATAAACCACTAGATGGTAGCAGACAACCAGAAATGTATTCTTGCTATCAATACTGCTGCAGTTTACACTCTAACCTTTAAAATATTTATTTAATATACTATAATTTCCAGTATTAATAATTCATATATTTAATATATATGGGACCATATAGTGTCATTTTCTCTGATTATTTTAATATTAAATATAAGTATATTTCTAGTAATTATATTAATGAGTAGTTTACTGTTAATTATTTTTCTTCACAGAATCATAGCATTTAACATCCTGGCATTATATTGTATCTTAATATGAATATAGTATATTTCATATTTATAATAAATTTTGAATGCATGAAAAAACAGGTGTAGGTCTGAAATGAAAGAAATAATGTTGTTATTCATTTTAAAATTATTCAAACATTTATACATCTATTTATGCAGCTATTATTCAATACAGCAGACATTTATCCAATATAGTATGTTTCAGATCAATACATATACTGTACATATGTTGTAAATATAGTCTGGGTGTGGAGAATGTTAACTTATATGAGTGTATACTCAATTCATTTCATATTTAATATTATTTAAACAGACAATCTCTCAGACTTACCTATTTATATTTACTATACAGTTACTTCAGCAAATACTTATTTAATATGTTACTGTTAGGCATTTTTCTCTTAGATCCACAAATACACATTTTTATACAATATTGAAAATTATACAAGTTGTACTTTAAAATGAATTTAAAAGTTACAATGCAACATGTGTTTCTGCTTAGCTAATCTTCATCTAGACGTAACGTCTAGAATTTGTGGATTCAACACAGCACGGGTAATCAACTCTTGCATATACTTAAGCATCAAAGGGATTTTTCCAACAGACAAACTATCACCTAGGTTACGAGTTTTGCGTTAGCCTTAAAAAGCAGCGTCCCAACGCTGCTTTTTTCGTAACGCTGGTATTACGAGTCTTGTAGGTACAGGTGTACCGCTTACTTTTTTTCCGCGACTCGAACATACCGCAAATCCACTTACGTCAATTTCGTATACCCATATTTTCAATGGGATTTTCCTAACGCCGGTATTACGAGTCTTGGAAAAAGTGAGCGGTAGACCCTCTCCTGTCAAGACTCCTACCGCATTTAAAAGTCAGTAGTTAAGAGTTTTATGGGCTAATGCCGTAACATAAAACTCTTAACTAAAGTGCTAAAAAGTACACTAACACATACCATAAACTACCTATTAACCCCTCAACCGAGGCCCCCCTCCACATCGTAAACACTAAAATACATTTTTTAACCCCTAATCTGCCAAACGGGACATCGCCGCCACTATAATAAATATATTAACCCCTAAACCGACGCACTCCCGCCTCACAAACACTAGTTAAAATTTATTAACCCCTAATCTGCCATCCCTAACATCGCCGACACCTACCTACATTTATTAACCCCTAATCTGCCGCTCCCAACGTCGCCGCCACTATATTAAATGTATTAACCCCTAAACCTAAGTCTAACGCTAACACCCCCCTAACTTAAATATAATTTAAATAAATCGAAATAAAATTACTACATTTAGCTAAATAATTCCTATTTAAAACTAAATACTTACCTGTAAAATAAACCCTAAAATAGCTACAATATAACTAATAGTTACATTGTAGCTAGCTTAGGATTTATTTTTATTTTACATGCAAGTTTGTATTTATTTTAACTAGGTACAATAGTTATTAAATAGTTATTAACTATTTAATAGCTACCTAGTTAAAATAAAGACAAATTTACATGTAAAATAAAACCTAACCTATGTTACAATTACACCTAACACTACACTATAATTAAATTAATTCCCTAAATTAACTACAATTAAATACAATTAAATACAATTATCTAAATTACAAAAAAAAGCACTAAATTACAGAAAATAATAAAATAATTACAATTTTTTTAAACTAATTATACCTAATCTAATCCCCCTAATAAAATAAAAAAGCCCCCCAAAATAATAAAAAGCCCTACCCTACACTAAATTACAAATAGCCCTTAAAAGGGCTTTTTGCGGGGCATTGTCCCAAAGTAATCAGCTCTTTTACCTGTAAAAAAAATACAATACCCCCCCCCAACATTACAACCCACCACCCACACACCCAACCCTACTCTAAAACCCACCCAATCCCCCTTAATAAAACCTAACACTAACCCCCTGAAGATCACCCTACCTTGAGACGTCTTCACCCAACTGGGCAGAAGTGGTCCTCCAGATGGGCAGAAGTCTTCATCCAGGCAGCATCTTCTATCTTCATCCATCTGGCGCGGAGCGGGTCCATCTTTAAGATATCCGACGCGGAGCATCCTCTTCATCTGACGGCTACTGGAACAATGACGGGTCCTTTAAATGACGTCATCCAAGATGGTGTCCCTTTAATTCCGATTGGCTGATAGAATTCTATCAGCCAATCGGAATTAAGGTGGAAAAAATCCTATTGGCTAATTGCATCAGCCAATAGGATTTTTTCTACCTTAATTCCGATTGGCTGATAGAATTCTATCAGCCAATCGGAATTGAAGGGACGCCATCTTGGATGACGTCACTTAAAGGTACCGTCATTTAGTCGTCGGATGACGACAGAAGAGGATGCTCCGCGTCGGATGTCTTGAATATGGACCCGCTCCATTCTGGATGGATGAAGATAGAAGATGCTGTCTGGATGAAGACTTCTGCCCATCTGGAGGACCTCTTCTTCCCGGCTTGGATGAAGACTTCTGCCCGTCTGGAGGACCACTTCTGCCCGGTTGGGTGAAGACATCTCAAGGTAGGGTGATCTTCAAGGGGTTAGTGTTAGGTTTTATTAAGGGGGGATTGGGTGGGTTTTAGAGTAGGGTTTATTTTATTTAATTGTAATTAATTTAATGTAGGGAATTTTATAGCTAAGTATTTAGTTTTAAATAGGAATAATGTAGTTAATTGTAGTAATTTTATTTAGATTTATTGTAATTATATTTAAGTTAGGGGTGTTAGGGTTAGGGTTAGACTTAGGCTTAGGGGTTAATAACTTTATTATAGTGGCGGCGACGTTGGGGGCGGCAGATTAGTGGTTAATAAGTGTAGTTAGGTTGCGGCGACATTGGGGGCGGCAGATTAGGGGTTAATAAATATAATGTAGGTGTCGGCGATGTTGGGGGCATCAGAATAGGGGTTCATAAGTATAATGTAGGTGGCGGCGGTGTCCGGAGCGGCAGATTAGGGGTTAATAATATTATGCAGGTGTCAGCAATGTCGGGGGCGGCAGATTAGGGGTTAATAAGTGTAAGATTAGGGGTGTTTAGACTCGGGGTTCATGTTAGGGTGTTAGGTATAAACGTAAATTTTCTTTCCCCATAGGAATCAATGGGGCTGCGTTAAGAGTTGAACGCTGCTTTTTTGCAGGTGTTTTTCTGCCGGCTCTGCCCCATTGATTCCTATGGGGAAATCATGCACAAGCACGTTTAGCCAGCTCACCGCTACCATAAGCAGCGCTGGTATTGAGGTGAGATGTGGAGCCAAATTTTGCTCTACGCTCACTTTTCTGCGGCTAACGCCGGGTTTAAAAAAACCTGTAATACCAGCGTTGTCTGTAGGTGAGCGGTGAGCATAAACTGCTCGTTAGCACCGCAGAGCCTTACCGACAAAACTCGTAATCTAGCCATATGTCTGTTTATTTACAGGGGCCGTTACCTGATAACCTTTTATTACATAGAGGAAAGGTCAGGAAATCAAACTTGAAACAGAGTCATATAGTGAATATCTCTTTGAAATAAACTGCCTTCACTAATTGAAGGAAATGTTTTCCCTTTGTACCCATTTGGATGTATTGTAATCAGGAAAAAGGGGGTTGGGGCTATAGTGAGACCAACTCATATCAAATTAGATTTTAGCTAAAAATTAAATATTAGATTTTATGATATATCTGTAGTTTATTCAAGGTTACTTCACAGATACCTTGACAAAATGCTCTGTTGGGTACTTATACACCTGTAGTTATTTATTTTATTTTTTTCATAAAGATTTTATTGAGGTTTTTCAAGAATAAAATAGTAAACAAAAGTTCAGTTGCATATATACATCAGGTACAGCCCACAACCGCGGTAAAATGAGTGAGGGTGACCAATATACCTTAGATAGAGTCCCACCTTCAAGATTTGGAGGGCAGACAATAGAGATATAGCTTTGGAACCCACATACAGTTTTAATGGGGGGGATTATCCCCCCATTACTTTTCCTGGAGTATTAATGTATATCTTGCTAGGGCTGAAATGCTAAGATGCACTAGATAATTAAACATTCTGGTGGCAGGATTGAGCATGTGAGCGTAGAAGTGTGTTATATCCACTGATCTGTAATGAATCATCAATTATGGGGCTACGTTCAAAGTCATATTCATCATGTGTCAGTTATAGTGGGTTGTATGTTATTCAGCTATAAGTGATTTTACTTGTTGATGTGCCAATTCAGATATAGGAAATAGTAAACAACAATTGTGTATTAACAACTGTGACTGAAATATCTAATTGACTGTGAGGGCTACTATATACACACATGTCACAGCAAGTAATCGTAGTTCAATACAACTATACCTCCCAACAGGTTTAACTTAACCAGATAACATAAAAATTCTCTATAAAAACTCAAAAGAACTTCTTAACCTCACAACATTTGAATGTCACAAATCCCCTCCCGTCTCTAAGATTAAGAGAGAGAGGCATATTATGGGAGCAGATTACTGTAAAGGATATTGGAGAACAATTCATAATTTGTCGTTGTGCGGTATGGTACTTAGCTGCATAAAGTCTTACACAGATAGTAAAGGTTAGACAGTTGTAGGGAGACAATAAACCTCTAGCATATGATATCTCACTATTGTAATAACGTAAATAATGGTCATCTTGGATTCTCTAGAGGGGAATAATGACTGCCAAATGTAGCTATAGCATAACAATATACATAACTAAATAGGAAGTCTGCATCCCTAAGCATATCAGGGGGTCTATTTATCAAAGGTCTTGCGGACCTGATCAGACAGTGCGGATCAAGTCCGCAAGACCTCGCTGAATGTGGAGAACAATACGCTCTTCGTATTCAGCATTGCACCAGCAGCTCACAAGAGCTGCTGGTGCAACGCCGCCCCCTGCAGACTCGTGGACGCCAGCAGGGGGTGTCAATCAACCCAATCGTACTTGATCGGGTTGATTTCCGGTGATTCCTGTCCGCCTCATCAGAGCAGGCGGACAGGGTTATGGAGCAGCAGTCTTTGTGACCGCTGCTTTATAACTGCTGTTTCTGGCGAGTCTGAAGACTCGCCAGAAACACGGGCCCACAAGCTCCGTTCGGAGCTTGATAAATGGGCCCTATAGTGTGGACATATAACAATTATGCCTCCAATCATCTAACACCTCTGGGCTAGGAGATAAAGGAGCTATATGGGGACCACGTGTGGTATGGATCTACAGAAGCATACCGTATCCAGACAGAAGTTTCAAAACGTTCTCCTGAGCCAAAGGCTGTATCAGGCTCTGAAGATTAGGACTAGCCAAAGTAACCCCAAAAACATATAATTTCCCGCTCCATCTTTTCTCCTGTTATGCCAGGGTAAGGTAGGCATTAGACTTGGGAATTAGGTGCTCACTATCCCACTCCAAATCGCAAGGCCAGATGGGCTCCCCCCGAAACACAATGTTCCATGTGACATCCCCACCATCCAAAAGAAATCAGGGATCTATCGTCCCGCACACACCTCTGAATCCCAGGAGAGGAGCAGAGCCCACCACCAATTCCACTGCCGATGACAGCAAAAGATATAAGCGGGTGAGCTGGGTTAAACGCTACCTTCAAGTTGGGTGGGGTCAGGTCTGAGGTTTTGGCTATGTTCGCTCTCTCTGTCTTAAAGTCAAAATCCCTATGATAGCAGAAGTCGCGTGTGGGAATAACCTCCTCCATGATGCTGTGTATAAACTCTGTTACGGTCGCACATTGGGGTAAGATCTGCTCTCGATCTGATTAACCACGGTTCTTGCTCTGAGGTTCCCAATGACATATGATCTTTCTGTTGATGTTCCGCTGAAGTTGGTAGAGTGCTGTCACCATATTTCTTTATTAGCCCTTTCATTCCTGCAGGTTGAACATTTTGCATGGATCTTAATGTTAAGAGTAGGTTGCACAGTTCAATTTTTAAACTTTGGTAGTGATTTTCTAGTAATTGCGTCATCTTGCTTTCCCACTTGTTCAAAGCCTCCATATTTAAGGCAAGTTTCGAGTGGCTTAATACCTTGAACAGTCTTTTTCAGGATAGATGGTTCCCTTTTTAGGTAAATTCAGATGTGGTAGTTATAAACTACTTTGTAACCCAGGAGTCTGGGGGGGGTTCATGCAGCAGCCCCAGACACGCGGTATGCTGAACGAGCTATTTCTATCTCCAGGTATTAGGCAGATGGAGGCCTGCGTGGCTTTCTGAAGAGCATAGGTCAGGGTTGCAGTCGAAAATCAGCTCCGGTATCTTGTAGATATTGAGCTATATATATCCTCACTCAATTAGGTAGTATTAACAGGTAAATTATTTCAAAACATGAGTTAAAATAATTAAAAAACCAGGAGCTTCACTGCCGCTTCAGAAGTTGGCTCCACCCCCCCCCCCCCCAACTGTAGTTATTTTAACTGCTTATTGAATTTGAATTTTTTTCTCATTCTTCATTTGCCATTTTGTAGCTACTTCTGTTTATGACCCTATACTTAAAAATAACATATTTGTGGGTACAACCAGAAGCAACATTTTGAAGACTAGAATATAGGGTTCCTAACCGTATTCTTCCATAGCTCCAGTTAATCTATTTAAATAGCTTGACATTTGACAATTCTTCTCAGTAATTCAAACAGCATTGCAATGTCTGAGCTTTACCTTTTTTATAAAAAATTTGATCTGAGAGGTTTTATTATGGAAGTTGTAAAATAGTGATTAGGTAAAGCTGTTTAGCATACAGTTGTTGTCTAGTTTATTATATTCTTTTGAGGATGATAGACGTGATGATAGACAAGGTGTGTCCATGACTAGCCCTTGCAGTGTCCACCACAACCTTAGTATATCTTTTCTTTGTGATTAAATAATAGGAAAAAAAAAATATGTTGTGTGAATAAAGTTTGTGGCTTGTCAAGAGACTGCTAGTGATATTGGGTGCTAAATTATGGAATAAAAAAAAGCCTGAGTGAAATACTGGCACATGCGTATAGCCAGACAAGGGCTGGTTATGGGGTCAGTGGTATCTGCATCTGTATAATAACACCCAGCACTATATAATGACACAGTAGTGACCCTGGCACATGCCTATAGCCAGACAAGGGATGGTTATGGGGTCAGTGGTATCTGCATCAGTATAATAACACCCAGCACTATACAAAGACACAGTAGTGACCCTGGCACATGCCTATAGCCAGACAAGGGATGGTTATGGGGTCAGTGGTATCTGCATCAGTATAATAACACCCAGCACTATACAAAGACACAGTAGTGACCCTGGCACATGGGTATAGCCAGAGGAGGGCTGGTTATAGGGTCAGTGGTATCTGCATCAGTATAATAACACCCAGCACTATATAATGACACAGTAGTGACACTGGCACATGCGTATAGCCAGAGGAGGGCTGGTTATAGGGTCAGTGGTATCTGCATCAGTATAATAACACCCAGCACTATATAATGACACAGTAGTGACACTGGCTCATGGGTATAGCCAGAGGAGGGCTGGTTATAGGATCAGTGGTATCTGTAACAGTATAATAACACCCAGCACTATATAATGACACAGTAGTGACACTGGCTCATGGGTATAGCCAGAGGAGGGCTGGTTATAGGATCAGTGGTATCTGCATCAGTATAATAACACCCAGCACTATATAATGACACAGTAGTGACACTGGCTCATGGGTATAGCCAGAGGAGGGCTGGTTATAGGATCAGTGGTATCTGTAACAGTATAATAACACCCAGCACTATATAATGACACAGTAGTGACACTGGCACATGGGTATAGCCAGAGGAGGGATGGTTATGGGATCAGTGGTATCTGCATCAGTATAATAACACCCAGCACTATATAATGACACAGTAGTGACCCTGGCACATGGGTATAGCCAGAGGAGGGCTGGTTATAGAATCAGTGGTATCTGCATCAGTATAATAACACCAAGCACTATATAATGACACAGTAATGACACTGACTCATGGGTATAGCCAGAGGAGGGCTGGTTATAGGATCAGTGGTATCTGCATCAGTATAAATAACACCCAGCACTATATAATGACACAGTAGTGACCCTGGCACATGGGTATAGCCAGAGGAGGGCTGGTTATAGAATCAGTGGTATCTGCATCAGTATAATAACACCAAGCACTATACAAAGACATAGTAGTGACACTGACTCATGGGTATAGCCAGAGGAGGGCTGGTTATAGGATCAGTGGTATCTGCATCAGTATAATAACACCCAGTACTATATAATGACACAGTAATGACACTGGCTCATGGGTATAGCCAGAGGAGGGCTGGTTATAGGATCAGTGGTATCTGCATCTGTATAATAACACCCAGCTCTATACAAAGACACAGTAGTGACACTGGCACATGGGTATAGCCAGACAAGGGCTGGTTATGGGGTCAGTGGTATCTGCATCAGTATAATAACACCCAGCACTATACAAAGACACAGTAGTGACCCTGGCACATGCCTATAGCCAGACAAGGGCTGGTTATGGGGTCAGTGGTATCTGCATCAGTATAATAACACCCAGCACTATATAATGACACAGTTCTGACACTGGCTCATGGGTATAGCCAGATGAGGGCTGGTTATGGGGTCAGTGGTATCTGCATCAGTATAAATAACACCCAGCACTATATAATGACACAGTTCTGACACTGGCTCATCGGTATAGCCAGAGGAGGGCTGGTTATAGGATCAGTGGTATCTGCATCAGTATAAATAACACCCAGTACTATATAATGACACAGTAGTGACACTGGCTCATGCGTATAGCCAGAGGAGGGCTGGTTATAGGGTCAGTGGTATCTGCATCAGTATAATAACACCAAGCACTATACAAAGACACAGTAGTGACACTGGCTCATGGGTATAGCCAGAGGAGAGTTGGTTATAGCAGTGTTTTTCCACCAGTGTGCCGTGGCACACTAGTGTGCCGTGAGAGATCCTCAGGTGTGCCACGGCAGACTGACAACAGTGTGACATATTTTTTAAACTTTACTTGTTTTTTACTCCCAGTGCAGGGGTAGTTTGTAGGAGGCATGGCATAACAGCACAATACATACAGTATGTGTGTGTTTGTGTGTATGTATATATATATATATGCTGTATTAGGGTACAATGTGTGATTTTTTTTAACATTTTGGGATGATGGTGTGCCACGGGATTTTTTAATGTAAAAAAGTGTGCCACGGCAAAAAAGATGAAAAATCACTGGGTTATAGGATCAGTGGTATCTGCATCAGTATAATAACACCCAGCACTATATAATGACACAGTAGTGACACTGGCACATACATATAGCCAGACAAGGGCTGGTTATAGGGTCAGTGGTATCTGCATCAGTATAATAACACCCAGCACTATAAAATGACACAGTAGTGACACTGACTCATGGGTATAGCAAGAGGAGGGCTGGTTATAGAATCAGTGGAATCTGCATCAGTATAATAACACCAAGCACTATACAAAGACATAGTAGTGAGTAGTGACACTGGCTCATGGGTATAGCCAGAGGAGGGCTGGTTATAGGGTCAGTGGTATCTGCATCAGTATAATAACACCCAGCACTATATAATGACACAGTAGTGACACTGGCACATGGGTATAGCCAGAGGAGGGCTGGTTATAGGGTCAGTGGTATCTGCATCAGTATAATAACACCAAGCACTATATAATGACACAGTAATGACACTGGCACATGGGTATAGCCAGAGGAGGGCTGGTTATAGGATCAGTGGTATCTGCATCAGTATAATAACACCAAGCACTATATAATGACACAGTAATGACACTGGCACATGGGTATAGTCAGAGGAGGGCTGGTTACAGGATCAGTGGTATCTGCATCAGTATAATAACACCCAGCACTATATCATACCTCCCAACATTTCAAAATTCAAAAGAGGGACACCCCCCCCCCCCCCCGGCAAAAAAATTGAAATGTGGTGGGCGGGGCTTAAAAAATCATAAGACCAAAGTAATAAAAATAAAACTCTAAATAAAGTCATATATTTTAATACACTTAGGCAGCAAATCAAACACTAGCTCACACCACTGGTATGGCTATGTGAGCTATGTATTTAATTAGCCTTTGCAAAGACATTGCTAAATATTTTTATCTTAATTGCACATTTATTAATAAATTCTTTAAAACTACTCTCTGCATTCCCCATTAATATTCTAGATTTTGGCCTTTAAAGTCAGCAAAAATGCACAGTAGCATGCTACATAGCATACACTTACACATGCAGATACACACACACTACATAGCATACACTTATACATGCATATACACACACTACATAGCATACACTTACACATGCAGATACACACACACTACATAGCATACACTTATACATGCAGCATACACTTATACATGCAGCATACACAGACACTACATAGTATACACTTATACATGCAGACACACACACACACTACATAGCATACACTTATACATGCAGATACACACTTATACATGCAGATACACATACACACACTACATAGCTTACATTTATACATGCAGACACACACACACTACATAGCATAAACTTATACATACAGATACACACACACAGTTATGGATACAGATAGACACACACACTACATCATATATGGGTATCTGTAATTCATTGTATGGGGTCCTGGGGTTGGCAAGCACATTAGCTGGCAGTCTGCGGCTGCCACTGTTCGTTACACTGTTCGTTACCCTGGTATTAGCACTGCTCATTGTATAAAACTGAAAGCATGCTAGTATTATCACCAGGGGTTAGATATCATCATTACCAGAGGTAGGTTAGAGAGGTCACAATTACCCGTGGTCAGAGTGTATACAGCCTTCTTACTCCTGCTTAACCCACACACCATTCCTTTTCCACAGGGAATATAACAGATATCTAACCCTGTGAGAGCAAAGCCAGCTGCTTCTGAGTATGGGCCCAATAGAATTGTAAAAAAAAAAAAAAAAATCGGGACAGATGGCTAGCAACTCGGGAAAGAGGGACAGACCCCTAAAATCGTGACTGTCCCGCGAAAATCGGGACAGTTGGGGGGTATGCTATATAATGACACAGTAATGACACTGGCTCATGGGTATAGCCAGAGGAGGGCTGGTTATAGGATCAGTGGTATCTGCATCAGTATAATAACACCAAGCACTATATAATGACACAGTAATGACACTGGCACATGGGTATAGCCAGAGGAGAGCTGGTTATAGAATCAGTGAAATCTGCATCAGTATAATAACACCAAGCACTATACAAAGACATAGTAGTGAGTAGTGACACTGGCTCATGGGTATAGCCAGAGGAGGGCTGGTTATAGGATCAGTGGTATCTGCATCAGTATAATAACACCCAGCACTATATAATGACACAGTAGTGACACTGGCACATGGGTATAGCCAGAGGAGGGCTGGTTATAGGGTCAGTGGTATCTGCATCAGCATAATAACACCCAGCACTATATAATGACACAGTAATGACACTGGCTCATGGGTATAGCCAGAGGAGGGCTGGTTATAGGATCAGTGGTATCTGCATCAGTATAATAACACCCAGCACTATAAAATGTTTTTAATTTCAAATGTACCTTGGTGTCCTTCACTAAGCATTCAATTTTTTAAAAAAGTTTCCAAATTACTTCTATTATCAAATTTGCTTCATTTCCTACATCGCGGGAAAAAGTGCTGCCATCTAGTGCTCTTGCAAATTATTAACATTTTTGCAAAACTGCTGCACATAGTGCTGCAGAGACATGCACGCTCCTGAGCTTATGTTCCTGCCAAGATGTCAAGACAACAAAGAAAATTTGTTAATAGAAGAAAATTAGAAATTTGTTTAAAACTTCTGCTGCTTAATACCCTTCGTTATACTTGTTATTTTAAGGCTTTCTGCCTCTTCTAAATTGAATCCTTAATAATTAATCTATTAATATTTGTAATTGATTGTAATATGATTTGGTAGAAAACAAACAAGTTTGTAACTGAGTCCTGGGACTCTGCTGCTCAGTGGCTAATAGGTTAACACCCACAGAAAAAGATTGTTTTTTCAGTACAGGGACATGCATATTTCAAACATTCTTTTTTTGAAGAAAAAGAGAACATTATTTTTTTTATTTCATGTCCCTTTAACAAACTCCCAAATACAATTCTCCAGATTCAATAAATCGACTCACCCCAATATTGCTGGATGAAAATTGTGCAATTGAAACATATCTCTGCTGGACCCTCATCACATATGTGAATTAAAAGTGACTCTAAGTTATAAACAACGGAGCAGCAGCTAGAATGAATTGTTTCCACTGTGAAGAAAACTTGTAAAAAGTTAAAGAGAAAAAAACCAAAACTTTGTCACTTGAAATATTGAAAGAAGTCTTGAGATGAGTTACTTTACATTCTCAGTATCATCTTTATGAATTCTCTATAGAGGGCTAGATTACAAGTGGCACACTATTTAGCACTTTTGCTTGCATGCAAACACAGCTAGAGCTAACTTTTAATGAAGATAGGTAAGCGCGCCTTACAAGGTTGAAAGTAAATTATCTGAGCGAAAGTAAATTATTTGACCTTGCTAACTTCTCCCCATAGAGATTATTGGAGTGCATTGTCAAAAAACAAAACAAAAAAACACTTATCGCTTGCGTGCTTTCCCAACACTGCATCAGACAAACAGTGCTAAAAGGGCCTTTTTTGAGGGCAGAAACGCGTTGACATATTGTTAAGCATTACTTTAATCTTTACTTCAATCTCATATTGGATACACTATGTTGTGAATTTCTTTTTTTACAGGGACACTTTTTAGGATACCATAGGAGCAGCTGACATGTGCTAGGATCCAATCAGCTACTTCAGCTACCACACTCAGGAATTTGGATCTGTTAAAGTAACTAACATTGGAAGGAATCAATTTCCTCACTTTCACCTTGCTTTTCATCACCCATTTTTTCCATTTTTTAGTTTTGATTGACTTATTTTTGTTCTTCACTAACATTTGTTGATCAACTTTTTGAACACTTTTTGGATTATATTTTATTTTTTATGTTATTGCATATTGTGTATTTTATTTAATTATATCTTAACCTCACTGGATTAAGTAGCTAGCATTTTTATATCCATTTGCACTCACTCTCACTATTTGATCGTATCTATACAATTATTTTGCTACCCCCCCCCCTTTTTTTTTGCACTGCAGTGCATTTTTCTATTTTTTGGAACACTATTTTTGAAACACTATTTTTGAACACTATTGTTTGTACTATTGTTTATTAGTTTTTTGCTTGATGCACTTGTTATAGTTGTACTTAGGCGAATTCTGTTTTATTAGTATACACTCTTATTCTGGTGTACCACTCACACTGATCACCTGTTATTACCTCTGTTTTTATTGTAATCATCAGCTTTGGCCCTTTGAGCCGCTTCTGTAAGATATTCCTGTATTTGTAATTTTATTTATATGTGCTTTTTACATTTTTTATATATAGTCTTTTATTACTGATGCTTTTTAACATGGTTCATTAAATAATCTTCTTTTATCTCTCTGTGAGTATATTTATCCCTTGGCCTCTTGTTGGCGCTGTATTCACTACTTACTAATAGTCAAGTATGTACTAGGCCGCAACTGTCCTCTCAGGAGAAGGTCGCTCCTCGGCTCACTCAGGACAAACTGTTGCAGAAATTTCGAGTGACAGCTGATAACTCTGTTGACATGACATACCTGCCAACCGTTATTGCTCTTGGTATCTCCTCAGGTTCTTACAGTGGCAGCCTGTTTCCCCTCATGGCTCCTCAAAATGGCAGCCGTCCCCCAGCTGCAGCCAGTTTCTCGGTCCTTATTGCGGCCATTCAGGGGTGTTATGTCGGACTTACTGCCCTGATGAGCTTTCCCAAGTGTTCAGGGTATATTACAGCCCCACAGCATCAGTTTGGCAGGTGTTCATGTTCTAAAATATCGCCTTTGCTTTGATCCCTGCACGGAGCTGCTAGGCTAAGCAGCCGTCTCCATAAGCCACCAAGCTCCGCCCCATTGTAATTTTAATTTAAAGTTAGGGGGTTGTTAGGTTTAGGGGTTAATAGCTTAATTTAGTTTTTGGCGATGTGGGGGGCTGACGGTTTAGGGGTTAATAGGTTTAGTTAGTGGTGGTGATGTGGGAGGCCAGAGGTTTAGGGGTTAATAAGTTTATTTAGTGGCGGCGGTGTCGGGGAGTGGCGGAATCGGGGTTAATACATTTTATTTAGGTTGCAGCGATGTCGGGGCAGCAGATTAGGGGTGTTTAGACTCAGGTCTATGTTAGGGTGTTAGGTATAAACGTTACTTGTTTTCTACCATAGAAATCAATGGGTTATATTTTTTGTTTTGCAGCATTGAACATAAGCTTTCGCTGCTTTCAGACTCCTATTGATTTCTATGGCATCTGCGTCCTCCACGGTGGCGGATTGAAAACCAGGTACGCTGTGTCAGAAAAGTACCTGTTAAATGTTTGATAACTGGGAAGTGTCAGAGCTGAATGTGTATTCGGAACATCTGTAATGACGTAAGCATCGATCTGCATCGGATTGAGATCACTGGTTCGTATGTTACATCATGAATTTCAACTTTTGTCGGTCTTGAGGCTTTGATAACTAGATCGGATCAATCTCGCAACAATTACAATGCGGAATGCCGGCGTATTTTAGGTTGACAGATAGGCCCCTCAATGCTAAAAGTTCCTTTAGCAGTTTACATTTACCGATTTTCTGGTTTGTACTATTTGTATCTCTCATTGAAATCAATGGGAAACACTAAATGAAAACTAGCACTGTATTTACACTGTACAAGTATGTTTTAACCCCTGCAGAACTTTTGTCCAAAACTTATGGCTCACAACAGGAGATATAAAGGCATAAAGAGCAGCCAAAATACTATAAAAATAGATAAAAAAACAAATATAACAAACATTGTGGCATTTGTATTAATCTCTTTGTACATTGTCTAAAGAAAATATTACCTTTTGTAATCTAAATCTATCCTGATAATATTAAACAATATGAATGTAATTTGTATACAGACATGATGGGTATACTGGATATGTTTCATCAATAATTATATTTTTTAACTTTTTATATTTAAAAAATAAATGTTAAAAATCTTTTCAATCCTTGATTGTTAAAATACTGGTGTTTGGCTTGGCAAGGTTTTCATCTTAAATCAAGAACAGTCCAGGAAATTGTTTTCTATAAGAAGAAACTGATCTTATTTTCTATAACAAGATTTTAACAATCCTCAAACTTTAAATTGGGAAATCCTAATAATGAGGTTTAAAGTATTGCCAAAAGTTGCAGACCTGGAATATACGGTCTAGATTCATTAAGATTCAATCTTTTTTAAATGTCATGGCCATCTGCCCATTGTGAAGTCAACATCCATAATTATATTAATTGCCCCAAATCATAATAGCTTGCAAGAAAAAGTTAGAAATTTGTTGTGCTCAGTCCAGACAAGCCCTTTTAACTCTTTCTTCTGCTGCTCCACCCTCTACCTTACACCTACTATTGTCTACCTCTTTCCCTAGGGCCCCCGATGATCGAAAGTGCTGTGAGGTGGCGATATATACAAAAGGGATCTGATGGATGTCGCAAATTGCTGACATTACTAATAACAATACCTATGTACCCTAAACCGACATAACCAACCACTACAAACTAACCCTACACTACTTAATCCCTATACCGCCAATAGCTCAGCACAAAAAACTTCCTAATCTATCAACCTCTAAACCCCCATAACCCACCACCACAAACTAACTCTACACCACTTAACCCCTATACTGCCAATACCCCTAACCTATTAATCTCATATAATGCCACAACAACTAACAATGTAGACTACCCTACACTCTAAATCCTACCCCCCCACCTCTAAGCTAAAGCCCCCTAAGTTACCAAAAATTATAAACACTAAATTTATAGGGGAAAAAACTAACATTACAAAAATTAAAAAAACAACACTTCCAAAAAACAAAAAACTAACAAAGGCTATAGCCCTTTGAAGGGTTTATTGTAGTACAAGGCCCTAAAGTGATACAGCTATTTTTCCTTGAAAAACACAAGCCAACCTACAATAAAAGTACCCCCCCCAAAATAAGGCTATCTAATAAACCTATTTTAAGGATTACCCTAAAAAGTGCATTTGAATGGCATTTAGCTCTTTTGCTACCCAAGGAAAAAACAAACAAACCCTATTCTTAAAAATAAAAAAAACCTACCCAAAAAAGCCTTGTACTAAACCTCAAAGAAGGTACTCACCAAACTGGAATCCAGCTTGCCAACTGCGGTGCTTCTCTTCTATCCTGGCAGCGGTAGTCCACCTTCTTTTTTGACTAGCGGCGGTGGTCCATCTTCTTTCTTGACCCGGCAGTGGTGGTCCATCTTCATCTATATTCTTTCTCCACTGGGGTAGTCTTCATCCATCTTCTACCGATGCGTCTTGTTATCTTCTTATCTTCTGATCTTCTGTCCACAATGTCGTCATTATTTGGTCATCCGCCGAACACTGAATTTTGAATGTAATGTACCCCCTTATATGGGGTACCCTTTAATTGCTATTAGCTGATTTTCTAAACCAAATTGAAATCAGTCAGTAGAAGGAAAGGTTTTATTTTACAGTCGGATTTGAATTAGGTTTAAAAAATCAGCCAATAGGAATTCAAGGGTACCCCTATATAAGAGTGGGGGGTTATTTGTATTGTAGGTTGGTTTGTGTTTTTTTCAAGGAAAAAGAGCTGTATCACTTTAGGGCAATGCAAAAAGCTCTTCTAGGGGAGCATTGTCCTTCCCAACAAAGCAAGGGTAAGTATCCTTACAGTGAGTGCCCTTGCTTAGGCTCTTTTACTGTCTAGAGTGGGACAGTTTATTTTAGCTTCAATTTTCTTAGTATCCATACGAATTTCTCCAGGTGATAAGATGTTAAAGATACATTTCTCCAATTTACACTGCAAAATCAGAGCTGCGCATGGATGATGTGCAAATAATAGACACCAAATAGTACTAATTATACTAATTGTAAACAGTTAAAATACAATATTTTCTTATTAAATTAGATTAGATATGTATAATAAATCTTGAGTCTATTTATACACAGATCAGAAAGGTAGTCTCAATAAATGGCTCCTTCAATCAGCTGTAAGGTATAAATCTTTTTATAAAGACCCCCTTTCAAACACCCATATTCATGGCTCTAGGAGTATGGATAGATCACACAGATGTGATGTCTCTACTTCCTCGTTATGGGATAGTCCTCCCTTTACAAATCTCTGGTGCAGCTTCCACTGTTACTGAGCACTAAGGAGTACTCAGTCAAAAAGGCAAAAAGACACTGGAAATATAAGAACAGAGAAGCACATCCTCGATTCAAGGTAAGAGTAATACAATTTTTATTAAGAGCACATAATCATATGCACTTACTAGAAGTGAGTGATAAAAACGCCTTTAAAATAAATACATTCCGTATGCAGCTCCAGGCGGCTCTCCAGGGCATTCAGCCCTGGAGACTGTGATGTCCTTTGGTCTGTGTAATGCACCTGCTACCTTTCAGAGGTTTGTCAATCACATTTTTCATGATATCCTGGACATTTATGTATTAGCCTACCTTGATGACATTCCATCTAAGAGCCAACTGTCTATACGCTAAATTGGAGAAATGCACTGGAAATATAAGAACAGAGAAGCACATCCTCGATTCAAGGTAAGAGTAATACAATTTTTATTAAGAGCACATAATCATATGCACTTACTAGAAGTGAGTGATAAAAACGCCTTTAACATAAATACAGTCTGTATGCGGCTCCAGATGGCTCTCCGGGACATTCAGCCCTGCTCGTAACTTTTTCTCCTTAATCCTCCGCTCAAGGCAAGTAATTCTTAAAAGTTCCTCTAATAAGTGGCACACCAGCTGTAGACCGACTTAGTCTACGCGTTTCGTCTTTCTTCTACAGACTTTTTCAAGACATTTAGTTCGGCGTAGACAAGGTCGGTTTACAGCTGGTGTGCGAGAAAATTTTGCGAGCAGCGCTGAATGCCCTGGAGAGCCGCCTGGAGCTGCATACGGAATTTATTTATTTTAAAGGCGTTTTTATCACTCACTTCTAGTAAGTGCATATGATTATGTGCTCTTAATAAAAATTGTATTACTCTTACCTTGAATCGAGGATGCGCTTCTCTGTTCTTATATTTCCAGTGCATTTCTCCAATTTAGCGTATAGACAGTTGGCTCTTAGATGGAATGTCATCAAGGTAGGCTAATACATAAATGTCCAGGATATCATGAAAAATGTGATTGACAAACCTCTGAAAGGTAGCAGGTGCATTACACAAACCAAAGGACATCACAGTGTATTTAAAAAGAAGGGGTGGTGTAACCAAGCGCTAAGATATATCCCTAAGCTGTGCACAAGAGGGGTCCTAACTAACCCCCAAGTTAGTCACAGTGTATTAATAGTGCCCACTTATCTTCTTTCCGTACTCTTACAAGATTGTAAGCACCTCTTAGATCTATTTTACTGAAAATAACTGCTGATCTGAGTCAATCCATAAGTTCTGGAATAAGTGGTAATGGACATTTATTTTTTAAAGTAATAGCATTGAGGTTCCTGTAGTCTATGCATGGCCGAAGTCCTCCATCCTTTTTGCTGACAAAGAATATGCCAGCCCCAGCAGGTGACTTGGACAGTTTGATAAACCCTTTCTGAAGATTTTTTTCAATATATTAATTTAACACCTTTAACTCTGCTTCCGATAATGGATAGATGCGACCAAAGGGAATTGGAGATCCAGTGAGGAGATCAATTGAGCAATCACATTCTCTATGGGGAGATAGAGTATCCTCTCCTTTCTTCTCAAACACATCATGAAAATCCTTGTAAATATCCGGTACTTTTAGTGTCAAGATGTCATGGCTGCATTAAAACCAAGAGTGTTAGCAGCTCCGACTCATCAGAAACATTGCCGCGAGAATCAGATGCAGAAAGAGACGTGGGTGGCGTAAACACTGGAACACTAGCAAACAGCAGGAAAGGATCCAGTTGTCAACTGTGGTCTTTCCGTTGCTAGTATCACATGAAAGGCGCAATGATGTGCAACTAGAGGTGAGACATTCTATTACTGGGGATAATTCCTCCGAAGAAAATCTTATTAATATATCAGGAGTCAGGACACATTATTACAAATGATGAATTAATGCTGCTTAATAAGGGACTCTCATTCTGACTTAAAAAGGACTGCAATTTTTTTCAATTACAAAAGGATTTATTTAGGTTCTTTCATAATCTTAGATTAAAAGCAATGTGTTTTGATTATGTTTCTTCCAGTGATGTTAATAGGAATGTGATTAATTTGAAACAATTAGGTTTAAAGAAAAAGAGTCAATTTATACCACCTCATGTTAAAGGGATACTAAACCCAAATGTTTTCTTTCGTGATTTAGTGTGCAATTTTAAGGAACTTTTTTTAATCCTATTATCAAGTTTTCTTCATTCTCTTGGTAGCTTTATTTGAAAAGCAAGAATGTAAGCTTAGGAGCCGGCCGATTTTTTGGTTCAGAACCTGAGTAGCGCTTGCTGATTGGTGGCTAAATGTAGCCACCAATCAGCAAGCGCTACCCAGGGTTCTGAACCAACAATGGGCCAGCTCCTAAGCTTAGATTCCACATCCTCCTTTATTAATTAAATTTCTCAACCATAGTCAGTTTTTGCATGTTTGGAAAATTGTTTCAGATGAAGGTCTACTAAATTGTAGATTAAAAGTGATGGGGGATAGATTTATTTAACGTGGATATCCAGTAACTCTCATTAATAAAGAGATAGAATCTGTTCAGTTTTTTTCGAGAACTAGTTGAATTGGCCCTGAGAGTCAATAAAACTAAGTTAGATCAGCGGCTTACATTTGTATTTGAATTTAATGCTTAAAGTGTAAATATACAACGTTTTATTTGGAAACATTTGGGAATATTACTTAGATGTAATCCTGAAATTCAGGAATTTTAGAAATTCCCTGTGCCTGCATATAAAAGAGATGTGAATCTCCAAGCGATACTAGTAAAGGCTGATGTAGGTCCTGATAGTAGACATGTGCATTTCGTTTCATCCCGAATCAAAATTTGGATGAATTTGTCAAATTCGGAGCTTCGGATCGATTCGAATTTCCAAATTACCGTAGCAACGAAACTAACGAATAAACCTGAATTAGTTTGGATTTATTAATTACATTCGGATAGCCATGGACTAATCACAATTACACTAGAATTGTACAGTATATTAGGTTATATCACTCTGCTATGGGTTACACCTAATATTACAGTACATAATACTAGTCTAATACACAGCACATCCCACCTAACACATACCAAACCAAACGAATTTACGAATCGAATCCGAACCAAATACATCCGAATTTATTCTAATCTGAATGAATCTGAAACAAATGCATTCGAATGTATCCAAATTCAAATCGATCCGAAAACTAAATTTGAAAACATCCGAATCGGCCCGAAAATTAACCAATTTTTCCGCCGTGCACAAGTCTACCTGATAGCTTAAACTATATAACTACTAAAAACCATCGGCTAGATTACGAGTTTTTGTCGGTAAGGCTTGCGGGGCTAACGCTCCTTTTTTTTCTTACCGCTCCCTTTAAACAACGCTGGTATTACGAGTTTTCTTTAAGCCGGCTTTAGCCTCAGAAAAGTGAGCGTTGAGCAAAATTTAGCTCCACATCTCATCTCGATACCAGCGTTGCTTACGGTAGTGGTAAGCTGGCAAAACGTGCTCGTGCATGATTTCCCCATAGGAAACGGGGCTGAGCTGGGTGAAAAAAAACCTAACACCTGCAAAAAAGCAGAGTTCAGCTCCTAACGCAGCCCCATTGTTTCCTATGGGAAAATAAAAAATATGTCTACACCTAACACCCTAACATGAACCCAGAGTCTAAACACCCCTAATCTTACACATATTAACCCCTAATCTGCCGCCCCCGACATCGTCGCCACCTACATTATACTTATAAACCCCTAATCTGCTGCCCCCAACATCGCCGACACCTACATTATAGTTATTAACCCCTAATCTGCCCCCCCAATGTCGCCGCAACTATATTAAATTTATTAACCCCTAATCTGCCGCCGCCAACGCCACCGCCACTATAATAAATTTATTAACCCCTAAACCTAAGTCTAACCCTAACCCCCCCTAACTTAAATATAATTTAAATTAAACGAAATTAATTTAACATAATTAAATAAATTAATCCTATTTAAAACTAAATACTTACCGATAAAATAAACCCTAAAATAGCTACAATATAACTAATAGTTACATTGTAGCTAGCTTAGGGTTTATATTTATTTTACAGGTAAGTTTGTATTTATTTTAACTAGATAGAATAGTTATTAAACAGTTATTAACTATTTAATAACTACCTAGCTAAAATAAGTACAAAATTACCTGTAAAAGAAATCCTAACCTAAGTTACAATTACACCTAACACTACACTATCATTAAACTAATTACCTAAACTACCTACAGTTAATTACAATTAAATTAAATAAACTAAATTACGGAAAAAAACAAACACTAAATTACAGAAAATAAAAAAAGAATTACAAGAATTTTAAACTAATTACACCTAATCTAATCCCCCTAATAAAATAAAAAAGCCCCCCAAAATAATAAAATTTCCCTACCCTATACTAAATAACAAATATCCCTTAAAAGGGCCTTTTGCGGGGCATTGCCCCAAAGTAATCAGCTCTTTTACCTGTAAAAAAAAATACAATACCCCCCCCAACATTACAACCCACCACCCACACACCCCTGCTCTAAAAACCACCCAATCCCCCATTAAAAAAAACTAACACTAACCCCCTGAAGATCACCCTACCTTGAACCATCTTCACCCAGTCGGGCACAAGTGGTCCTCCATACGGCAGAAGTCTTCATCCGATCGGGGCAGAAGTGGTCCTCCAAACGGCAGAAGACTTCATCCAGACGGCATCTTCTATCTTCCTCCTTCCGGAGCGGAGCGGGTCCATCTTCAATCCAGCCGACGCGGAGCATCCTCTTCAAACGAAGTCCTAACCAATTAACAAAACTGGACTATACAGGCTAAACAAACCTGTTAGTCTTAAAGAAATGCTTTTATTGCACTGTGAACAATGTATTGTAGTGATAAATTCTATAAATTACTGGAACTTATACTTGGAAAAGAATTTGTGTCGTCAAATTAAAATATAACCTTTATTAGTTTTATTTATAAAAAAGACAGCATAAATTATGTGTGTATGCTACCCTGGAGAGAGTTAAAAGCACACTCTTTTAACTCTCTCCAGGGTAGCATACACACATAATTTATGCTGTCTTTTTTATAAATAAAACTAATAAAGGTTATATTTTAATTTGACGACACAAATTCTTTTTCAATTATAAGTTCCAGTAATTTATAGAATTTATCACTACAATACATTGTTCACAGTGCAATAAAAGCATTTCTTTAAGACTAACAGGTTTGTTTAGCCTGTATAGTCCAGTTTTGTTAATTGAGTATTTTTTATGCTTATGCACTGCTCCTTAAGTGTTTAGGTATAACCCTTATAATTGTATTATTCTAAGCAAAAATTAAAGATAAGAAACAAAACACTTAGGCTGCTATTTGAAGTGTAAAAAATAAAGGTTCAAAATCTTTTCCTTAGAAGTCCTAACCAAGAATGAAGGTTCCTTTAAATGACGTCATCCAAGATGGCGTCCCTTGAATTCCGATTGGCTGATAGAATCCTCTCAGCCAATCGGAATTAAGGTAGGAAAAATCGTTTTGCCAGCTTACCACTACCATAAGCAACGCTGGTATCGAGGTGAGATGTGGAGTTAAATTTTGCTCAACGCTCACTTTTCTGAGGCTAAAGCCGGCTTAAAGAAAACTCATAATACCAGCGTTGTTTAAAGGGAGCGGTCCATATTCCTCTATATTCCTCTGTCCATATTCCTCTATCCCTGTCCCTGTCAAGGAGAGAATTGTTGAAAATAAAAGTAACATTACGGCTAAGAACTGTATTGTCCCTTTAGCTAATTATTTCTTTAAATCAGGTTATACAATAAGTCAGTTGCATTTCCAAATCATTGATCATATACCCAAACCACGTAGAGGAGGCAGTAGGGAACTCATGCTAATGTAGAAAGAGCCATTTTGGATTTATAAGCTAGGTACCCTAGAACCAAAAGGTATTAATAAAAAAATGAGATGTATAATTTTTTTTGTAGATCTGTATTGTTAGAGTTAGAATAGTAAGTAATTGTTTTTCACATTTACTATTACTAGTGTTATTCATTTGAATGTGTTTTAAGTTTATCTCTCATGTTGAAAAAGTAGTGAAAGAGTTAATGTGCCTTTGCTGGCATCTAGCTGTATTAGTGTATTGAAATCATAATGTTGTGCAACTTTATATAGCATGATTAAGGGATTGTTTCCCATAATGTCGCTAATGCTATTATGCTGTCTGATATATAGTTAAATAATTCACCACTTGAAAGTATTACTGAAAAGTGTTGGGGCTATTGGCAGTGACCCCTTGGCGACGTGCAATACATCCAGTGTGCTGGATTATACTTACCTGCTGATTCACCTATCTTGTACTTGAACAGGTAGTCTTACTAGAATCTCAGGTTGGAGGGTAGCAGTGCTGAAGACAAAATCGGGGTTTTAAAGTGCACAGTTCCAGTCTCCCAATTGATAAACGGATAATGTCTTCACAACCAGGGAAGGCTAAGCACTAAAGGGAACATCGTTGAAGTTAGACATGTGCGCAGCAGAGAAATTTGTTTCTTTTCGGACCGATTCTGATTTTTTCCAATTTCGTTATGGATCAATTTGAATTTGGATACATTTGAATGTATTTGTTTGATTCAGATGGTTCCAAGTTACACAAACGGAATTATTTCACTGTTCTATCTTACAAAATTTAATTTGTATACTGAATTGTGATTATAAATTACATTTTTATACTGTAAAGGGCTGTAATGCATAAATCCAAACTAATTCGGATTTATTAGTTACAAATGCATTCGGATTAGTTTAGTTTTGTAGCTAGGGTAATTCGGAAATTCAAATCGATTGGAATCTCCGAATTTGTTGAATTCGTACGAATTTCGATTCGGAACGAAACGAAACGCACATTTCTAGTTCAAGTCACTAAATAAAAAATCTTGGTATCTTGATGCCCAGGCCCAATTGTGACTGGCAAAGGAATGGTTTCTTATGTGATTTGACCAGGTTTCAATGGTGACCCATCGACGAGCTGTATGTGAAATGGCTTTTCTTTAGTGACACTGGGTATCTGCAGTCTTTGGGCTAATCGGGTGTCCAGGAAAAATCCACTGACCCCTGAATCAATCATGGCAGGTAGATTAACTGAGTTATTGTCCCACTTCAAGGAGAGAGGTAGAGACAAATGAGGCTTTGTATATCTTAGCATTTGATCAATGGATAGGAGGGGAAAAGATTGCTTACTCCTAAAAGTCTTTGGTTTGACAGTGCAAATTCAAGCTATATGGCTTTCCACACTACAAGCAGAGGTTTAGTAATCTTCTCCTTTGCTTTTTGGCTTTGAAGAGGGGACGTCAGATGCCTCCTGGTGAAGATGGAGGCAGAGGGCAAAAAAAACACTTGTGAGGAGGGATATAGGCAGCAAGTTTTTCCAAGCACCTCTCCCTAATCTGGCGGTTGATCCGAATTGACAGGGAGATAAGACTTTCAGGGAGATAAGACCCCTACTCGTGCAAGTTCATCTTTTAGAGTATCAGACAGGCCCAACTGGAATTGATTCAGGAGAGCTGCTTCATTCCAGGCTGTAAGTGTGGCAAGGTGACGAAACTCAATTATATATTCTTCCACATCTCTTTTACCTTATTTAAGGGCATGGATCATTGCTTGTGCAGTAGAAGTCTTTGAGGAGTCTTCATACTGTGACTCAAGACTTTTCAAAAATTGGTCCCAGGACTCAAGGATAGGGCTGTGAGTGGCAAGGAGTTGGTGAGTCCATAACTGTGGTTCACCAGTGAAAAGTGAAATAACAGTCCGTACATGTATAAAATCTGAGTGATAGGTTCTAGGTTGCAAAGAAAACAGAATCTAACAAGAGGTGATAATAGTCCATAATTAAGATGATCCTCATTACATTCTCAGGTAAAGCAACTCTAGTTGCTGGTGCTGGGGTGGTAGGACCCTGCCGAGGTCTTTGGAGTTGCTTTTACAATCTGTTCTGATTTTGTTGTAAGGCACACTCAGTTTGAGCTACTGCATTCAACTGTTGTGTTAAAGCTTTGACTATTCCTTTGAGTTCCATCTTTTTGGACTGAGTTATTCTGGGAGGGGATAAGGGTGTGTGGAATTCAGAATGCAGGAACAGATACACAGAACAAATGAAAGACTTCCTTGAAAGCTTTACTGTTTGATAAGTAAAAGGAACAGTTGGTAGTTCAGGTTGAAGTAAAGGCCTTATGCAAATCACTAAAGTCTTTTGGCAGTGACTACGTTCAATAGACACTGGTGTTTAAATTGAGCAGCAAAAGGTGCGATGGCACAGATTACGTGATAGGAATGGCAGACACAACTGGTTTAAAGAAGGCTATCACTGGTATGGTAGACACAGGTTTTTCAACAGGCACAGGATACCCAGCGGGTACTGTTGGTGAGACGGTCCCAAGATACCAGATAGATAAGCAGTCACAGCTTCAGGAACAAGGTGAGCATACACTTGTATCAGGTTATTCTGCTTGACTTTCAGGAGCCAGGTGAGCATACACAGGTATCAGATAAGTATGTTTTGATTTCAGAAGCAATGAGAGCATACACAGGCATAAGGTAAGTATGCTTTAGTTTTCAGGAGCAAGCTGAGCATACATAGGTATCAGGTAGGTATGCTTTGGATTTCAGTAGCAAGGTGAGCATACACAGGTATCAGGTAAGTATGCATTGGTTTTCAGGAGCAAGGTGAGCATACACCGGTATCAGGTAAGTATGCTTTGCTCTCAGGAACAAGGTGAGCATACACAGGAACTAGGTCACTATGCTTTGGTCTCAGAAAGGCACGGATCATCACTTGTGCCTACAACTTCCCCCACAGAGACAGAGGACAGGAGTGGTCTGGGTCTGACAGTGACTTACTCAGTCACTTAAGTTCTGCCCCTAGTCAAGTTCTGCATGGGTCCATTGGACCCACTTGGTCCCATGGTTGAGCCAGCCCTGCTCATAGTTAGTGTCTTACACATCACTTGTGCTTCCTCTCTATCACTGGTAAAGCACCTACTCATTTTATAGTTACCCTTACCACCAAGAGGACAAGGGACAATTCACATGAAAGTATGCACACCAAAACCTTGTCTCCTTAATTTTTCAATCCACACAGGTGCTAGCTTGCAGAGCAATCCACAAGTTCCAAATCTATCAAACACACCAAAGCAAAACTTGACAAAGGGGCAGGTGCCCCAAAACATTGCTTATCACTATTTAATAAAGCTTCTTTACCTTCTGAAAGAGTGCAGCTTTGCTTTGGTCTGTTTGATAAAGAGGACAAGGGTCTCTTGCCACCTGCTAAACTAAAAATGAAGTCAGGACCTTCCTCAGATTATTAAGAAACTAATGTTTACCCCAGTGTGTCAGATGACACCATAAGTGCAGTACGGCCTAGGCTAGCCTGCCTTAAAGTGGTCAAAGACCTTTCCACCCTATTCACATATTTATTCATCTTCCTCTAACACAAAAAAAATGCCTTCTGCTCCTCCATGTGTCTCCAAGCACTCCTGGAAATCACATTGGGCCAAGCAAGCAAAACAGTTGGGAACAATTCCAACAACCACATCAGATCATCAGATGGCATTGTTCCCATGTTGTTTCCATTAAAAATGGAGGACAATAATATCTGCCTGTCATCATCTCCCCCTTGCCTCTCTAACTTTTCCTGGCAAATTAGCCCATAGTGTGCCTTGCCTTCTGAGCCATTGTAGGCTGGAACTCTGCATTGCTAGTCCCAGTTGTAAACCCTCAGACTGGAAGATGATTCTGTAAGATTATGAATGACTGAGGATCCATACCCTCTTACAGCCTGTAACATGACCTGCAAGACACATAACAATAAAAGTAGTAGTAGAATCCTTTTAATGGTGCAAGCTAAAATTATTTTTGTCCGGGAAATGCAGATGCTAAAAGCCTCTCCAGTGTGCTATGTAAGCTGATCTAGCTTGCTACTTTCCCTCAGTTAATTACGGTTTTGATTTATTGCTTTGCTGTATGCTACCATATTCAGTGGCTGACCTACTCAACAGAGGGCCCTGGTGCAAAAATCTTTTTGGGTACTCAACAGGTAACTCAGTAGTAAGCAAAAGTAATCATATACATGCTTCTCTGTATGGAGATATATTGATAGACAGGTAGGTAGGTAGGTAGGTAGATAGATAGTATTTTGAATACCCATGTTACATTTAACCGATTAACAGAAAACACGTGAAACGAGCATCCTTCTAGTGCTTTTCCCTTTCCAATAAATGTATAGGGTGCGATGAATAGTGAACTTTAAACACTTTGATAAAACACGTTTATTGAAAACTTATACTACTAAATCATGCACTACTGATTGGGTAAGCCTGTGTGCAATGCAGCTCTCCTCTTCTAATCAGTAGTTTTCAACTTGTAATCTGGCCCCATGTGGTTAACCCTGCTAAAGGGTTGTTAGATGCATAGTTAAAGTCAGCTCACGAGTGGTAATGCACTGCTGATTCTGACCTGATCATGGATGCTAAAGCCAATCAGGAGCAGTATATGTGCAGGGCAATTTTTAGAGAATCTGACTCCCAGGGCAAAATTATAAAATGTGCCCTCTAAACCTTCCATGTCTCAATGTCATTTAAATTTAGATGAAGCACCTACAGACACAACACAGGCACCCATAGACATCCACATACACACAGGCACCCATAGACATTCATGTACACACATACACACCCATAGAAATACACATCCAACCACAGCAAACCATTGACATCCACATGCACACACACAGGCACTAGTGTTCCCTCTAAGGCCGGTTTTGTGAGCGGCCCAGCAGTGAAACAGTTAATTAGGGAACCACACCCTTCAATTAGCAAACACTGCACAATGCAGACTGCAAGGTATGGTTCTCTTCTTACTTGTTTCACTGTTGGGCCGCTAACAAAACTGGCTTTAGAGTGAACACTGACACACACCTAAAGATATCTACATGCATATCCAGACATGCACCTTCTGACACCAACATGCACATACATACACAGCCCACCCATAGACATCAGCATGTACACAAACATACAGATACCCACAGACATCCATTAGGCATGCACACAGGAACCTATAGAAACCCACATGCACAGACATACACAGGTACCCATAGACATGCAACTGCACCAACACACAGAGGCACATATAGACATTCTCATGCATATACACAGGCACCCATAGGTATCCATGTGCACCTTCAAACACAAAAACATATACACAAGCAACCACATATGTTGAGAAATAATATTTTAGGGAAAATGTTTTTAGATTGAGCATTATAATGCTAGCAGTTGTTGAATTCGAGGAAGATTTCTGTTTTCAAATTGAAATTCCCAGTCCCATTCTTCAGAATATTTTTTTCTTTACAATTTGACTTAGACACAGGTTCAGCAATGCAGAAAACATCACACTATAACCCAGGCTTTACAAAATCCCCTTAAAGGGACATTAAACCCAAAAAATGTCCTTCAATATTCAGATAGAGAGTACAATTTTTAAAAAGATTCCAATTTACTTCTATTATTAAATTTGCTTTGTTCTCATGTTATTCTTTGTTGAAGAGATACCTAGGTAGGTAGCGTGCACATGCCTGAAGCACTGCATGACAGGTGGCTGCAGATATATTCCTCTTGTCATTGACATACTGATGTGTTCAGTTAGAGCCTAGACTTGTATTACTACTGTTTCAATAAAGGATTACAAGAGAATGAAGCAAAATTGATAACAGAAGTAAACTGGAAAGTTGTTTACAATTGTATGCTTTATCTGAATCGTGAAAGCAAAAAATGTGGGTTTCATGTCCCTTTAACCCCTTAATGACCAAGGATGTGTCAGGCACGTCCTACAAAAAAATACAGTTAAGGACCAAGGATGTGCCTGACACGTCCTCTGGAGTTTTAAGAGCTGGAAGCAATGGTGATCGCTTCCAGACGCTTTCAGGGTATTGCAGTGATGCCTCAATATTGAGGCATCCTGCAAAACCCTTTTTTTAGGCACTGATGCAGGGAGAGCCACGCTGTAGCACTCTTTGCATCGACCATCAATGTAGCTGATCGTTGGTGGGCGGGAGCCATAGCAGAAGTGTGCCTGATGCGGCGGGAGCGTGGGGGAGGGGACGTGTATGCGCGCCACATTTACATTAATGTACTGAAAATGTATGGGAAGGAGGGAGAGGGAGGGGAAATAAATGTTGGGAAATGGATCTGGGAGGGAGAGAGGGGGCAGCTACACTACAGAAAATGTTTTATTGTATATAAAAAATTAAAAAAAGATGGCGGCAAATAGGTAGAGGAGATTGGGGGCTAAGGGGGGATCTGACACTGCAGAATCAATATAAAAAAAAAATGCTTTTATTTTAGTACTGGCAGACTTTCTGCCAGTACTTAAGATGGCGGGGACAATTGTGAGGGAAGAGAGCTGTTTGAGGGGGGTCAGGGAGGGATGTGTCAGGTGGGAGGCTGATCTCTACACTAAAGCTAAAATTAACCCTACAAGCTACCTAATTAACCCCTTAACTGCTGGGCATAATACAAGTGTGGTGCGTAGCTGCATTTAGCAGCCTTCTTATTACCAAAAAGTAATGCCAAAGCCATAAATGTCTGCTATTTCTAAACAAAGGGGATCCCAGAGAAGCATTTACAACCATTTGTGCCATAATTGCACAAGCTGCTTGTAAATAATTTCAGTGAGAAACCTAAAGTTTGTGAAAAAGTTAAGGATTTTTTTTTTATTTGATTGCATTTGGCGGTGAAATGGTGGCATGAAATATACCAAAATGGGCCTAGATCAATACTTTGGGTTATCTGCTAAAAAAAATAAAATATACATGTGAAGGGTTATTCAGGGATTACTGACAGATATCAGTGTTACAATGTAACTATCGCTAATTTGAATAAATGATACCAAGAGAATGAAACAAATTAGAACATAGAAGTAAATTAGAAAGTTGTTTAAAATTGTATCGTCTATTTGACTCATGAAATAAATTTTTGGGGTTTCATGTCCCTTTAAGGGTAAGGAAATTGAAAAATGGTCTGATCACTAAGGGGTTAACTGTGTTCTTTAACTTTGTTACGTGGAAGCGATTGTGCATCAGTAAAATACACTAAACTACAACCTTTGAATTCCTGACAAATCTTGCTATGATATGTGTTTTGTATTTTATTCACTATAGTTACATCTCAAACATTAATTCCTAACAATCTGCTCCTGTCAGTCATTCCCAGGCGCTGCGGGCAACATTGGTGCTCAACACATAAGAGATAGCAATCTAAAAAAAAAATAAAAAAATCCTATTTTGCTAATTTGTATACATCATCCGTATGCATTAAACCATTTAAGGCCTCTCTCACTCAGCAAAAAAAGGATTTGTCTGCGCAGATAAAATCTTTGATTCCATTTGGGCGTCTATCTCTATAAACCTGCAGCCAGTCAGATGCCCACTGTGGATACATTCAAAGCTGGAATAATGTATACAGAGTGTCTGGTTTTTTTTTTTCCGCCTCACATCCTTTTTGCTCAAAGATAGATATGACGGGTGAAAATATATTTAAAAAAAAAAAATCCCTCTCTTTTCTCTGTAGTTTTTTTTTCTCCCTTTCTGCTTTGTTCTTAATCTCCCGGACCTGGTCTGAGTTTCAGTTTGAGGCTTAAAAAGTCGTTCTCCAGCTGAGTTCTCACTTTTAGATATGCAAACCTCCATGTAGGACATACATTATCAAGGTTTCTGTTTGCCTTTTATGTAGCAACTTCGCGTCAGTGTTCAGCATAAGCTACACGGACGCCCGCCACATTGACATTTCTTCATTCATGCTCTACCTTAAACAGCATGCTAGGACTTCAAAGCAGAGCTGGAGGCTTTGATGTTACAAAATGAAAAACGCCTTATGATTTGTAGAGACTGAAGGGACTTTGAATTCGCTCCATTTTCCCATCCTAAAGGGGCGATCTGACCTTCCCAGTGGACATTGGGGGAAGGGAAATCCCAGATCAGTCTTAATCTGACATTTATAGCTAAAGTATTAAAAAAAATGGACGTCTTATATTTTTAAAAGGCTGAAGTTTAGCCGTTTGTGTAAAATATTATGTAGTTTTAAAGTGAAGGTGACTAATGACATTTCAAGAGCATTTATAAATAAAGTCTCATAACTAAAATATAACTAGTTTTTATTCATTACCATGAAAACCGCCCTAAGCTGTATTAACAAATCTAATTGTATAACATGTTGCAAACAGTGACTGTAATTGTACAATTGTACACAGTTATAAATTATTCCTTATCATATGGGCATGGCAAACACAAAGAACCCATAAGGTTTGGGGTCAAACTGTCCCTTCATCATGTGTACATACTATAACTATGTGTTAGATGCCCTTATCTTTAATTTCCAAAGTCACACGTGGTAAACTACACTGTGACTGTTCTTTCCTGGCTGGTCATTTAAAATTTACAACACTTTGCTGTACACTGTGGCCACTTGAAACCCTTTGTGAGGAAGTTTATTTTATCTCCCTTGATTCTGACCAATTTATACTAACTATGAATGTGATTTTTGCACTGCTCTAAGCAATCACTTTACAGAATGTAGCTTGTTCAGGCAAGTTGAAGTATTTAGCAATGACAAAATAATGTAAGCGCCACTCATACAAATCACAACCAAATGGTACAGTCTATGAGTCCCAAAGCGTGAACCCAAAACAGTTGGGTGTGCGGGCTACTTCCTCTTCAAAAATACTCCTGTAGAAAAAGTGGTATCCAATCTAAAAAACAAAAAACAGGAACAGGGCACCCCAATGGTGTGATATCTTCAGACTCCCAAAAATGACATATATAGAAAGAAACATACTCACAGATTTGTGTGCACTCAAAGAGTGCTATTCATACAGGCTGGACTGTTGGAAGCCACGCAGCTGACTTGCATATATTCGTAGATGCTGTGTATAGATATCAGTCCCCAAAGCAAGTGCCAGAAAAGGATTAGTGGCTCAAAACCGATACTGCTGGATAGCAAAAACCTCCTTTCTCCCAAAGCAAGTACCAGAAAAGGAATGGTAGCCCAAAACAGATACTGCTGGATTAGCGATGACCTCCTTTCTCCCAATAAACTCATATCGGCAATAGAATACAATACAAAATGCTTTAATTAAAATATATAAAAACAATATAAAAGCACTTAGCTCACAAAGTGTTTCTCGGTTTACCGTTTCATCAGGTGAGTAATATACCTAAGTTAAAGAATTTAAGCTACTGAAAGTATTACTATTTTTTATTATCATCAGCTATTTGTAGAGTGCCAACAGATTCAGCAGCGCTATAAACATAGGAATAATATGAAAATGTAGCATTTATAGGAGACAAATGAGTAGAGATCCCTGTCAAGAGTTGCACTGTTTTAAATTACCTCTCATGGATCTAAGAAATTGGTGGGCTCATAGGCTTACATGCTCAGGGGGTTCAAGGGGATGACAAAAGAAGGGGGAGAGGAACTGGTATAAGAAAGGTTAGCATGTATTGTATGCACCTCTTAACAGTAGAGTCTTCAAGGAACGCTTCAAACTATGAAAACTAGGGGAGAGTTTTGTTGAGCAAGGCCAAAAGTTCCCCAAAATAGGTGCCATGTTCAGTAGATGGGAATGTGAGGAGGTAACGAGAGAGGAGGAGAAATGGAGGTTCTGAGAAGAGCAAAGTCACGGGAGGGAGAGTATCTGGAGATAAGGTCTGAGATATAGGGCAGAGCAGTGTTATTGAGGGCCTTGAATGTCAGAGTCAGGATTATGGGGCCGAGTTATCAAGCTCCGTATATATATATATATATATATATATATATAACAGAAGTTATGAAGCAGCGGTCTAAAGAAATATGATCGGGTTGATTGACACTCCCTGCTAGTGGCCGATTGGCTGCGAATCTGAAGGGGGCGGCATTGCACAAGCAGTTCTGGTGAACTGCTGGTGCAATGATAAATGCCGACAGCATATGCTGTCGACATTTATCGATGTGTGATGGACATGATACACTACATTGTATCATGTCCGCTCGCACAATAATAAATAGGCCCCTTTGTGTTTTATTCTGGAGGCTAGAGGAAGCCAGTGAAGGGATTGGCAGAGGTGCAGCAGATGAGGAGTGATGGGTAAAGAAGATCACCCTGGCAGAGGTATTCATTATGAATTTAAAGGAGATAGATGGCAGAGAGTGAATTAAAATCTTAATTGTGTCTTGTGTGAGGAAGTGGCAAATTTTGGAGATGTTTTTAAGGTAGAAGCAGCAGGAACTGGCCAAATACTGGATGTGAGAAGTGAAATAAAGATCTGAGACAAGTGTGACCCCAAGACATCGGGCATGCAGGGTTAGGGTAATTATGTTATTATTAACAGTTATAGAAATATGGGGGATAGAGATTTTGGAAGAAGGGTGAAAATAAGGGGCTCAATTTTAGAGAGATTTATCTTAAGGTAGTGTCAGGACATCCAGGATGAAATATGAGAAAAACAGTTAGTGGCATGGTTTAGCAAGGAAGGGGTTAGGTCTGTTGCAGAGAGGTAAATTTGGGTGTCATCAACATACAAGTTATATTTAAACCCATGGAACTTTATAAAGGAACCTAAGGAAGATTAATATATTGAGAAGAGAAGGGAACCAAGGACAGAACCTTGTGGTACCCCAACAGAAAGTGGTAGAGGGTCAGAGTATGTGCCAGAGAAGGCTAAACTAAAGATATAGTTGGACAGGAGGAGGAGACCCACAAGGGGGCTATATCGCAAATGCTGAAGGATTAGAGGGTTTGGAGCAAAAAAAGTGCAGACAGATTTAGAAGGATTAACACAGAGAGAGTGGCCTTTTTCGATTTTGCTGTAAGTAGGTCATTAGTAACCTTAATAATTGCTGTCTCTGTGGAGGGTTGGGGCAAAATTCAGATTGCAATGGATCAAGGAGGGAGTTTAATGTGAGGCTGTGTGATAAAAGTGTATAAATAAATAGGGTGGTAGTTGGATGGGGAGGTTGGATCAAGAGAAGGTTTTTTGAGGACAGGTGTGAATAGTGCATGTTTAAGGGATGAGGAAAATATACCAGTATCGAGGGACATATTGAAAATATGTGTGAGAATTGGAGTAAGAATAGGAAGGCAGTATTTGTGAGGGAATGGGATCGAGGGTACAGGTAGTGAGGTTAGAAGAAGATATAAGGACAGAAACGGCATCCTCAGTAACAGGGGCAAAAAAGCTGAATTTGTGGGTTTTTAATGTTTGAGAACGGTTTGTGTGGGGGTGGTGGAAACTGGAAGAATGTTGAGAAATTAATTTGTTTCTGAAAAGGGTTTTGAAAGTGGAGAATAGACATTTTGGGTTTGAAGAAAGAGTAGAGATAAGAGTAGACAAGTAATCCTGTTTAGAGAAGTTGAGGGCAGAAAAATATGATTTCAAGATGAACTTGTAATGAAGAAAGTCAGCTAAACACCAAAACTTTCTCCAATGCTGTTCAGCAGTGCGGGAACATCTGCAGAGGTTGTATGTCAGAGGAGTAGTCCGGGGCTGAGGATTAGTGTTTGATTTGTAAGCTGTGGTAGGAGGGGCCAAATTGTCAAGGACTGATGTAAGAGTGGAGTTGTAGTGACAGATAGATTGATCAGGGAAGGGAAAGGAGAGATGGAAGAGAGCAAAGGTTTGAGAGAGCTTGAGAGATGTTGTTGATCTAGTGATTTAATGCTTCTGTGGAGTTTGGTATGAGGATTAGATGGAGGGAGAGTAATAGGAAGAGCTGTGATGCTACAAGTGAGGAGATAATGGTCAGAAAGAGGAAAAGGTAAATTTGTGAAATTTTATTAAGTGCATCGATAGCTGAAAATCAGATCAAGGCAGTGTCCATCTTTCCGAGAGGGAGAGTTGGTCCATTGTGACAGAGCGTAAGATGAGTTGAACTGGAGAAGTATTTTTGATCTAGGGGCAGTAGGATTATCAACAGGGAGGTTGAAATCCCCAAGAATGAGAACAGGGGTGTCTGAAGAGAAGAAATAAGGTAAACAGGCAGCAAAAGATCAAGAAAGAGAGTTGGGGAGCATGAGAGAAAGAAGGGAACAAGCTAATCATGTGGCTTTCAAAGGAAGAAAATGTAAGAGATGGGTTATATTTGTTGAAATGTGCAATGAGAGGAAAGTAAAATATTTACACCACTTCCCTGTCTGTTTCAAGGCCTAGGGGTGTGGCTGAAGTGGAGACCCCCATGTGACAATGCAGCAGTGGAGGCAAGGCAGTGTCTGAGGAAGAGAGCCAGGTTTCTGCATGAGCCAGAAATTTTAGGGTGTGTGTGGTAAAGAGGTCATGACTAGAACTGAATTTGTCACAAACAGAGCGAGAGTTCCAGAGTGCACAAGTGAAGTTGAATAAGGTTTCTAGAGTTCTGGTTTCTGGGTCTATGGAAGGGCATTTGTGGGTGGGGGAGATCAGAAAGCTGTGGGGGACCAAGATTAGGAGAGATATCAGCAGTAGTTAGTATGAGCAAAAGGGAGAGTGACAGAAATTGAGATATAGATTTGCAGTAATGAGAGTATCTTTGGGATGTGGTGCAGGGAGGAGAGAGAAAGAGTTTAAGGATGTATGAAGCTCATAAAATCAAAAGTGAGGTGAGGATAAAAGAGATAGGACAGTGAATAGAGCAGGTGGTGAGGGGAAGAAGTAAATAAATAATACCGTTTATTATACAGACAAGAGGTAGCAAAAAAAGAAACATGGAAATATGGAGCATTTTGCAAAAAAGGGAAACAGTGAAACACATAAAACACAGTATTACAGCAGCAACACTTGCCTTGTTTCTTGTCCTTTGTTCAAGCCTTGTTCAATTCTTGTATTATTATTTTGCTAATTGCCTAACTTATAAAATGCTTACTTAAGAAATGTGAACATATACAATTTACTTATCTAATTTTCTTCACTCTCTTGGTATCCTTTATTGGACGACCAGCAATGCACTACTGGTAGCTAGCTAAACACATCAGTAAGCCAATGATAGATTAAGAAGTATTTATGAACCTAGGTACACATATACATATTTGGTGGGAATGTCCCAAAATAAGAGGCCTCTGGAGAAATGTTTTTGGAATTTTAAATAATCTGAATATCCCGGCACTGATGGGTCCTGCTCTGGGTCTCCTGCATCATGGATATCCAGATATGTTTGAGGCGTAGACAATTTTAATTTCATATATACTCATGGCCACAAAGTTGGCCATAGCTAGAGACTGGAAGCAGTCTTCTCCCCCAACATTGGTTAAAGTTATTGCTATAGTGAAATATATAAAAAGTATGAAGGAGTACTCCTTTCGGTCCTTAAACAAAATAGAATGATATCAAGATATTTAGCTTGGGTGTAATGAACTCAGTCCGCCTTAGTAGCCTGGGATGTTGGGTACATCTCTCTGGTGAAATGCTTGTGCAATGCCGCCCCCTGCTCACTCACAGCCAATCAGCCACTAGCAGGGGCCATCAATCATTCTGATCGTATCGGGGTGATTTCAGTCCGCCACCTAAAAGGTGGTGGAGAAGTTTAGGAGCAGCGGTCTTACGACCGCTGTTTCTTAATTTCCGTTTCTGGCAGACCAGAAACGATGGGGCGTCGATGCAGCATCCGCTGCTTAATAAATCTACCCCATAATCTTATGCTCCCTTTTATCTTACTGATGAAGAGGTCACCAGTGTTTTGCTGGCATGGTTGTGATAGGGTCACAGCCAGGTCATATAGACATTTCCTGGATGGAGCTGGGGCAGTTCCTGAACACTGGGATGCCGTGAAGCTGCAGGCAGGATGTGGGTCAGACCTACCAACCCAAGTTAATCCCACAATATCCAGGACAGTTGGGAGGGCTGGTCTTCTCATGAACCATTAGAGTTGTTCTCATCAACTTCAAAATACCTTAAAGGGATATCAAATCCAAAAATTTTCTTTCATGATTCAGATAGAGCATGCTATTTTAAACAACTTTCCCATTTACTTTTATTATCAAATTTTCTTCATTCACTTGGTATCATTTGTTGAAAAGAAGGTTTGTGGTGTGCATTTCTGAAGCAATATATGGCATCAGTTTTGCAAGAATGTTATCCATTGCAAGACCACTTGATGGCAGCACTTTTTTTAAAAAAAAGTTGAATGCTCTGAATAGCTAAATGTATAGCATATCATTAAGTAATTATTGGATTGTAAAAATATTTGCATGCAAAATATAGGCTAGATTACAAGTGGAGCGCTAACTTATCACGCTCCTGCAAACGGGCACATTTGCCCGTTTGCAAGTGCGTGATAATTAACCAGCCATTACAAGTGGCTGGTTATTGCTACTGCTCGTAACAATTAGAGCTCCGAGGTAGCAATTAGAGCTCCGAAAATTAACCAGAGATCAGATCTCTGGTTAATTTTCTAAAAGTGCCTAAAATGCCCTCAATATAGAGAGAGCCGTGAAAATGGAAGTTATTTAGAACTAAATCAGAAAAAAAAATCTGCATTGTCTTTTTGTTATGCATTTGTAGATTATGCAATTGTACTGTTCTGCAATCCAGGTACATACCCATTAAAAAGCCTCTTGAATAGGTTTATCTTATCTGTTTTTGCTGAGTCCAGTAAGGGGCAGATTTAAATGAGCTACTAGTAAAAACAGGAGAAAATGACAGCGCTACACTGAATCAGGTGGGGCACCAGTAGAACTTCCCCTTTAAAAAAATAATCAAAAAGTAAAAACGGGGTGTATCTAATATCTGTTTCTCAGAAGACACACAACCACTCCCCTATAGTATAAACATATGGGACATAAATACAATCACCGACGTACACAACAGATATGTGAAAATACAACAGTCCCAAAATAAAACAGTCCCAAAACCGTAGCTGGTTTAAGTCACACAAAAAGCATATAGACTGATTGTAGCAGGATTGGTGTGTTAACTTAGCTGAACCAGATGGAGGCAAAGTTTGTTCAGTAAATGTGCATACACGGCAAATCCGACGTGGTAATGTCCAGTTGGTCTGATGGAATATATGCTGAAGGATCCTTACAGGAGCAGCTGATGAATCACGGAACTCCAGCTATGTGTATCCCGTTGCAGCAAGCTGTATAAGAAATGACAAGAAGAAAACAGCGCATCCACGAATCACAGCAGCGTTTATTCAGGTAAATGACACACACAGAAAATTGCACACTTACAAGATGACAGTAATGTATGAGCGGTAATGCCCTCTGGCTAGTTGTCTTTCGCCTGTAGCAAATCTCAGCGGGAACACCTCAGACGCCGACCAGCAGCACCAAGAGACTCACTTCCTGTCACATACGGCAGGTGCCAAAGAGAAACTCAAAAGAGCAGCAGTCACTAACTCCTACCATCAAAGTGTTTAGGACTGCTGCTCTTTTGAGTTTCTCTTTGGCACCTGCCGTATGTGACAGGAAGTGAGTCTCTTGGTGCTGCTGGTCGGCGTCTGAGGTGTTCCCGCTGAGATTTGCTACAGGCGAAAGACAACTAGCCAGAGGGCATTACCGCTCATACATTACTGTCATCTTGTAAGTGTGCAATTTTCTGTGTGTGTCATTTACCTGAATAAACGCTGCTGTGATTCGTGGATGCGCTGTTTTCTTCTTGTCATTTCTTATAGAGCTTGCTGCAACGGGATACACATAGCTGGAGTTCCGTGATTCATCAGCTGCTCCTGTAAGGATCCTTCAGCATATATTCCATCAGACCAACTGGACATTACCACGTCGGATTTGCCGTGTATGCACATTTACTGAACAAACTTTGCCTCCATCTGGTTCAGCTAAGTTAACACACCAATCCTGCTACAATCAGTCTATATGCTTTTTGTGTGACTTAAACCAGCTACGGTTTTGGGACTGTTTTATTTTGGGACTGTTGTATTTTCACATATCTGTTGTGTACGTCGGTGATTGTATTTATGTCCCATATGTTTATACTATAGGGGAGTGGTTGTGTGTCTTCTGAGAAACAGATATTAGATACACCCCGTTTTTACTTTTTGATTATTTTTTTAAAGGGGAAGTTCTACTGGTGCCCCACCTGATTCAGTGTAGCGCTGTCATTTTCTCCTGTTTTTACTAGTAGCTCATTTAAATCTGCCCCTTACTGGACTCAGCAAAAACAGATAAGATAAACCTATTCAAGAGGCTTTTTAATGGGTATGTACCTGGATTGCAGAACAGTACAATTGCATAATCTACAAATGCATAACAAAAAGACAATGCAGATTTTTTTTTCTGATTTAGTTCTAAATAACTTCCATTTTCACGGCTCTCTCTATATTGAGGGCATTTTAGGCACTTTTAGAAAATTAACCAGAGATCTGATCTCTGGTTAATTTTCGGAGCTCTAATTGCTACCTCGGAGCTCTAATTGTTACGAGCAGTAGCAATAACCAGCCACTTGTAATGGCTGGTTAATTATCACGCACTTGCAAACGGGCAAATGTGCCCGTTTGCAGGAGCGTGATAAGTTAGCGCTCCACTTGTAATCTAGCCTATATTTTGCATGCAAATATTTTTACAATCCAATAATTACTTAATGATATGCTATACATTTAGCTATTCAGAGCATTCAACTTTTTTTTAAAAAAAGTGCTGCCATCAAGTGGTCTTGCAATGGATAACATTCTTGCAAAACTGATGCCATATATTGCTTCAGAAATGCACACCACAAACCTTCTTTTCAACAAATGATACCAAGTGAATGAAGAAAATTTGATAATAAAAGTAAATGGGAAAGTTGTTTAAAATAGCATGCTCTATCTGAATCATGAAAGAAAATTTTTGGATTTGATATCCCTTTAAGGTATTTTGAAGTTGATGAGAACAACTCTAATGGTTCATGAGAAGACCAGCCCTCCCAACTGTCCTGGATATTGTGGGATTAACTTGGGTTGGTAGGTCTGACCCACATCCTGCCTGCAGCTTCACGGCATCCCAGTGTTCAGGAACTGCCCCAGCTCCATCCAGGAAATGTCTATATGACCTGGCTGTGACCCTATCACAACCATGCCAGCAAAACACTGGTGACCTCTTCATCAGTAAGATAAAAGGGAGCATAAGATTATGGGGTAGATTTATTAAGCAGCGGATGCTGCATCGACGCCCCATCGTTTCTGGTCTGCCAGAAACGGAAATTAAGAAACAGCGGTCGTAAGACCGCTGCTCCTAAACTTCTCCACCACCTTTTAGGTGGCGGACTGAAATCACCCCGATACGATCAGAATGATTGATGGCCCCTGCTAGTGGCTGATTGGCTGTGAGTGAGCAGGGGCGGCATTGCACAAGCATTTCACCAGAGAGATGTACCCAACATCCCAGGCTACTAAGGCGGACTGAGTTCATTACACCCAAGCTAAATATCTTGATATCATTCTATTTTGTTTAAGGACCGAAAGGAGTACTCCTTCATACTTTTTATATATTTCACTATAGCAATAACTTTAACCAATGTTGGGGGAGAAGACTGCTTCCAGTCTCTAGCTATGGCCAACTTTGTGGCCATGAGTATATATGAAATTAAAATTGTCTACGCCTCAAACATATCTGGATATCCATGATGCAGGAGACCCAGAGCAGGACCCATCAGTGCCGGGATATTCAGATTATTTAAAATTCCAAAAACATTTCTCCAGAGGCCTCTTATTTTGGGACATTCCCACCAAATATGTATATGTGTACCTAGGTTCATAAATACTTCTTAATCTATCATTGGCTTACTGATGTGTTTAGCTAGCTACCAGTAGTGCATTGCTGGTCGTCCAATAAAGGATACCAAGAGAGTGAAGAAAATTAGATAAGTAAATTGTATATGTTCACATTTCTTAAGTAAGCATTTTATAAGTTAGGCAATTAGCAAAATAATAATACAAGAATTGAACAAGGCTTGAACAAAGGACAAGAAACAAGGCAAGTGTTGCTGCTGTAATACTGTGTTTTATGTGTTTCACTGTTTCCCTTTTTTGCAAAATGCTCCATATTTCCATGTTTCTTTTTTGCTACCTCTTGTCTGTATAATAAACGGTATTATTTATTTACTTCTTCCCCTCACCACCTGCTCTATTCACTGTCCTATCTCTTTTATCCTCACCTCACTTTTGATTTTATGAGCTTCATACATCCTTAAACTCTTTCTCTCTCCTCCCTGCACCACATCCCAAAGATACTCTCATTACTGCAAATCTATATCTCAATTTCTGTCACTCTCCCTTTTGCTCATACTAACTACTGCTGATATCTCTCCTAATCTTGGTCCCCCACAGCTTTCTGATCTCCCCCACCCACAAATGCCCTTCCATAGACCCAGAAACCAGAACTCTAGAAACCTTATTCAACTTCACTTGTGCACTCTGGAACTCTCGCTCTGTTTGTGACAAATTCAGTTCTAGTCATGACCTCTTTACCACACACACCCTAAAATTTCTGGCTCATGCAGAAACCTGGCTCTCTTCCTCAGACACTGCCTTGCCTCCACTGCTGCATTGTCACATGGGGGTCTCCACTTCAGCCACACCCCTAGGCCTTGAAACAGACAGGGAAGTGGTGTAAATATTTTACTTTCCTCTCATTGCACATTTCAACAAATATAACCCATCTCTTACATTTTCTTCCTTTGAAAGCCACATGATTAGCTTGTTCCCTTCTTTCTCTCATGCTCCCCAACTCTCTTTCTTGATCTTTTGCTGCCTGTTTACCTTATTTCTTCTCTTCAGACACCCCTGTTCTCATTCTTGGGGATTTCAACCTCCCTGTTGATAATCCTACTGCCCCTAGATCAAAAATACTTCTCCAGTTCAACTCATCTTACGCTCTGTCACAATGGACCAACTCTCCCTCTCGGAAAGATGGACACTGCCTTGATCTGATTTTCAGCTATCGATGCACTTAATAAAATTTCACAAATTTACCTTTTCCTCTTTCTGACCATTATCTCCTCACTTGTAGCATCACAGCTCTTCCTATTACTCTCCCTCCATCTAATCCTCATACCAAACTCCACAGAAGCATTAAATCACTAGATCAACAACATCTCTCAAGCTCTCTCAAACCTTTGCTCTCTTCCATCTCTCCTTTCCCTTCCCTGATCAATCTATCTGTCACTACAACTCCACTCTTACATCAGTCCTTGACAATTTGGCCCCTCCTACCACAGCTTACAAATCAAACACTAATCCTCAGCCCCGGACTACTCCTCTGACATACAACCTCTGCAGATGTTCCCGCACTGCTGAACAGCATTGGAGAAAGTTTTGGTGTTTAGCTGACTTTCTTCATTACAAGTTCATCTTGAAATCATATTTTTCTGCCCTCAACTTCTCTAAACAGGATTACTTGTCTACTCTTATCTCTACTCTTTCTTCAAACCCAAAATGTCTATTCTCCACTTTCAAAACCCTTTTCAGAAACAAATTAATTTCTCAACATTCTTCCAGTTTCCACCACCCCCACACAAACCGTTCTCAAACATTAAAAACCCACAAATTCAGCTTTTTTGCCCCTGTTACTGAGGATGCCGTTTCTGTCCTTATATCTTCTTCTAACCTCACTACCTGTACCCTCGATCCCATTCCCTCACAAATACTGCCTTCCTATTCTTACTCCAATTCTCACACATATTTTCAATATGTCCCTCGATACTGGTATATTTTCCTCATCCCTTAAACATGCACTATTCACACCTGTCCTCAAAAAACCTTCTCTTGATCCAACCTCCCCATCCAACTACCACCCTATTTATTTATACACTTTTATCACACAGCCTCACATTAAACTCCCTCCTTGATCCATTGCAATCTGAATTTTGCCCCAACCCTCCACAGAGACAGCAATTATTAAGGTTACTAATGACCTACTTACAGCAAAATCGAAAAAGGCCACTCTCTCTGTGTTAATCCTTCTAAATCTGTCTGCACTTTTTTTGCTCCAAACCCTCTAATCCTTCAGCATTTGCGATATAGCCCCCTTGTGGGTCTCCTCCTCCTGTCCAACTATATCTTTAGTTTAGCCTTCTCTGGCACATACTCTGACCCTCTACCACTTTCTGTTGGGGTACCACAAGGTTCTGTCCTTGGTTCCCTTCTCTTCTCAATATATTAATCTTCCTTAGGTTCCTTTATAAAGTTCCATGGGTTTAAATATAACTTGTATGTTGATGACACCCAAATTTACCTCTCTGCAACAGACCTAACCCCTTCCTTGCTAAACCATGCCACTAACTGTTTTTCTCATATTTCATCCTGGATGTCCTGACACTACCTTAAGATAAATCTCTCTAAAATTGAGCCCCTTATTTTCACCCTTCTTCCAAAATCTCTATCCCCCATATTTCTATAACTGTTAATAATAACATAATTACCCTAACCCTGCATGCCCGATGTCTTGGGGTCACACTTGTCTCAGATCTTTATTTCACTTCTCACATCCAGTATTTGGCCAGTTCCTGCTGCTTCTACCTTAAAAACATCTCCAAAATTTGCCACTTCCTCACACAAGACACAATTAAGATTTTAATTCACTCTCTGCCATCTATCTCCTTTAAATTCATAATGAATACCTCTGCCAGGGTGATCTTCTTTACCCATCACTCCTCATCTGCTGCACCTCTGCCAATCCCTTCACTGGCTTCCTCTAGCCTCCAGAATAAAACACAAAGGGGCCTATTTATTATTGTGCGAGCGGACATGATACAATGTAGTGTATCATGTCCATCACACATCGATAAATGTCGACAGCATATGCTGTCGGCATTTATCATTGCACCAGCAGTTCACCAGAACTGCTTGTGCATGCCGCCCCCCTTCAGATTCGCAGCCAATCGGCCACTAGCAGGGAGTGTCAATCAACCGATCATATTTCTTTAGACCGCTGCTTCATAACTTCTGTTCTGTTTATATATATATATATATATATATATATATACGGAGCTTGATAACTCGGCCCCATAATCCTGACTCTGACATTCAAGGCCCTCAATAACACTGCTCTGCCCTATATCTCAGACCTTATCTCCAGATACTATCCCTCCCGTGACTTTGCTCTTCTCAGAACCTCCATTTCTCCTCTCTCTCGTTACCTCCTCACATTCCCATCTACTGAACATGGCACCTATTTTGGGGAACTTTTGGCCTTGCTCAACAAAACTCTCCCCTAGTTTTCATAGTTTGAAGCGTTCCTTGAAGACTCTACTGTTAAGAGGTGCATACAATACATGCTAACCTTTCTTATACCAGTTCCTCTCCCCCTTCTTTTGTCATCCCCTTGAACCCCCTGAGCATGTAAGCCTATGAGCCCACCAATTTCTTAGATCCATGAGAGGTAATTTAAAACAGTGCAACTCTTGACAGGGATCTCTACTCATTTGTCTCCTATAAATGCTACATTTTCATATTATTCCTATGTTTATAGCGCTGCTGAATCTGTTGGCACTCTACAAATAGCTGATGATAATAAAAAATAGTAATACTTTCAGTAGCTTAAATTCTTTAACTTAGGTATATTACTCACCTGATGAAACGGTAAACCGAGAAACACTTTGTGAGCTAAGTGCTTTTATATTGTTTTTATATATTTTAATTAAAGCATTTTGTATTGTATTCTATTGCCGATATGAGTTTATTGGGAGAAAGGAGGTCATCGCTAATCCAGCAGTATCTGTTTTGGGCTACCATTCCTTTTCTGGTACTTGCTTTGGGAGAAAGGAGGTTTTTGCTATCCAGCAGTATCGGTTTTGAGCCACTAATCCTTTTCTGGCACTTGCTTTGGGGACTGATATCTATACACAGCATCTACGAATATATGCAAGTCAGCTGCGTGGCTTCCAACAGTCCAGCCTGTATGAATAGCACTCTTTGAGTGCACACAAATCTGTGAGTATGTTTCTTTCTATATATGTCATTTTTGGGAGTCTGAAGATATCACACCATTGGGGTGCCCTGTTCCTGTTTTTTGTTTTTTAGATTGGATACCACTTTTTCTACAGGAGTATTTTTGAAGAGGAAGTAGCCCGCACACCCAACTGTTTTGGGTTCACGCTTTGGGACTCATAGACTGTACCATTTGGTTGTGATTTGTATGAGTGGCGCTTACATTATTTTGTCATTGCTAAATACTTCAACTTGCCTGAACAAGCTACATTCTGTAAAGTGATTGCTTAGAGCAGTGCAAAAATCACATTCATAGTTAGTATAAATTGGTCAGAATCAAGGGAGATAAAATAAACTTCCTCACAAAGGGTTTCAAGTGCCACAGTGTACAGCAAAGTGTTGTAAATTTTAAATGACCAGCCAGGAAAGAACAGTCACAGTGTAGTTTACCACGTGTGACTTTGGAAATTAAAGATAAGGGCATCTAACACATAGTTATAGTATGTACACATGATGAAGGGACAGTTTGACCCCAAACCTTATGGGTTCTTTGTGTTTGCCATGCCCATATGATAAGGAATAATTTATAACTGTGTACAATTGTACAATTACAGTCACTGTTTGCAACATGTTATACAATTAGATTTGTTAATACAGCTTAGGGCGGTTTTCATGGTAATGAATAAAAACTAGTTATATTTTAGTTATGAGACTTTATTTATAAATGCTCTTGAAATGTCATTAGTCACCTTCACTTTAAAACTACATAATATTTTACACAAACGGCTAAACTTCAGCCTTTTAAAAATATAAGACGTCCATTTTTTTTAATACTTTAGCTATAAATGTCAGATTAAGACTGATCTGGGATTTCCCTTCCCCCAATGTCCACTGGGAAGGTCAGATCGCCCCTTTAGGATGGGAAAATGGAGCGAATTCAAAGTCCCTTCAGTCTCTACAAATCATAAGGCGTTTTTCATTTTGTAACATCAAAGCCTCCAGCTCTGCTTTGAAGTCCTAGCATGCTGTTTAAGGTAGAGCATGAATGAAGAAATGTCAATGTGGCGGGCGTCCGTGTAGCTTATGCTGAACACTGACGCGAAGTTGCTACATAAAAGGCAAACAGAAACCTTGATAATGTATGTCCTACATGGAGGTTTGCATATCTAAAAGTGAGAACTCAGCTGGAGAACGACTTTTTAAGCCTCAAACTGAAACTCAGACCAGGTCCGGGAGATTAAGAACAAAGCAGAAAGGGAGAAAAAAAACTACAGAGAAAAGAGAGGGATTTTTTTTTTTTAAATATATTTTCACCCGTCATATCTATCTTTGAGCAAAAAGGATGTGAGGCGGAAAAAAAAAACCAGACACTCTGTATACATTATTCCAGCTTTGAATGTATCCACAGTGGGCATCTGACTGGCTGCAGGTTTATAGAGATAGACGCCCAAATGGAATCAAAGATTTTATCTGCGCAGACAAATCCTTTTTTTGCTGAGTGAGAGAGGCCTTAAATGGTTTAATGCATACGGATGATGTATACAAATTAGCAAAATAGGATTTTTTTATTTTTTTTTTAGATTGCTATCTCTTATGTGTTGAGCACCAATGTTGCCCGCAGCGCCTGGGAATGACTGACAGGAGCAGATTGTTAGGAATTAATGTTTGAGATGTAACTATAGTGAATAAAATACAAAACACATATCATAGCAAGATTTGTCAGGAATTCAAAGGTTGTAGTTTAGTGTATTTTACTGATGCACAATCGCTTCCACGTAACAAAGTTAAAGAACACAGTTAACCCCTTAGTGATCAGACCATTTTTCAATTTCCTTACCCTTAAAGGGACATGAAACCCCAAAAATTTATTTCATGAGTCAAATAGACGATACAATTTTAAACAACTTTCTAATTTACTTCTATGTTCTAATTTGTTTCATTCTCTTGGTATCATTTATTCAAATTAGCGATAGTTACATTGTAACACTGATATCTGTCAGTAATCCCTGAATAACCCTTCACATGTATATTTTATTTTTTTTAGCAGATAACCCAAAGTATTGATCTAGGCCCATTTTGGTATATTTCATGCCACCATTTCACCGCCAAATGCAATCAAATAAAAAAAAAATCCTTAACTTTTTCACAAACTTTAGGTTTCTCACTGAAATTATTTACAAGCAGCTTGTGCAATTATGGCACAAATGGTTGTAAATGCTTCTCTGGGATCCCCTTTGTTTAGAAATAGCAGACATTTATGGCTTTGGCATTACTTTTTGGTAATAAGAAGGCTGCTAAATGCAGCTACGCACCACACTTGTATTATGCCCAGCAGTTAAGGGGTTAATTAGGTAGCTTGTAGGGTTAATTTTAGCTTTAGTGTAGAGATCAGCCTCCCACCTGACACATCCCTCCTGACCCCCCTCAAACAGCTCTCTTCCCTCACAATTGTCCCCGCCATCTTAAGTACTGGCAGAAAGTCTGCCAGTACTAAAATAAAAGCATTTTTTTTTTATATTGATTCTGCAGTGTCAGATCCCCCTTAGCCCCCAATCTCCTCTACCTATTTGCCGCCATCTTTTTTTAATTTTTTATATACAATAAAACATTTCTGTAGTGTAGCTGCCCCCTCTCTCCCTCCCAGATCCATTTCCCAACATTTATTTCCCCTCCCTCTCCCTCCTTCCCATACATTTTCAGTACATTAATGTAAATGTGGCGCGCATACACGTCCCCTCCCCCACGCTCCCGCCGCATCAGGCACACTTCTGCTATGGCTCCCGCCCACCAACGATCAGCTACATTGATGGTCGATGCAAAGAGTGCTACAGCGTGGCTCTCCCTGCATCAGTGCCTAAAAAAAGGGTTTTGCAGGATGCCTCAATATTGAGGCATCACTGCAATACCCTGAAAGCGTCTGGAAGCGATCACCATTGCTTCCAGCTCTTAAAACTCCAGAGGACGTGTCAGGCACATCCTTGGTCCTTAACTGTATTTTTTTGTAGGACGTGCCTGACACATCCTTGGTCATTAAGGGGTTAAAGGGACATGAAACCCACATTTTTTGCTTTCACGATTCAGATAAAGCATACAATTGTAAACAACTTTCCAGTTTACTTCTGTTATCAATTTTGCTTCATTCTCTTGTAATCCTTTATTGAAACAGTAGTAATACAAGTCTAGGCTCTAACTGAACACATCAGTATGTCAATGACAAGAGGAATATATCTGCAGCCACCTGTCATGCAGTGCTTCAGGCATGTGCACGCTACCTACCTAGGTATCTCTTCAACAAAGAATAACATGAGAACAAAGCAAATTTAATAATAGAAGTAAATTGGAATCTTTTTAAAAATTGTACTCTCTATCTGAATATTGAAGGACATTTTTTGGGTTTAATGTCCCTTTAAGGGGATTTTGTAAAGCCTGGGTTATAGTGTGATGTTTTCTGCATTGCTGAACCTGTGTCTAAGTCAAATTGTAAAGAAAAAAATATTCTGAAGAATGGGACTGGGAATTTCAATTAGAAAACAGACATCTTCCTCGAAATTCAACAACTGCTAGCATTATAATGCTCAATCTAAAAAACATTTTCCCTAAAATATTATTTCTCAACATATGTGGTTGCTTGTGTATATGTTTTTGTGTATGAAGGTGCACATGGATACCTATGGGTGCCTGTGTATATGCATGAGAATGTCTATATGTGCCTCTGTGTGTTGGTGCAGTTGCATGTCTATGGGTACCTGTGTATGTCTGTGCATGTGGGTTTCTATAGGTTCCTGTGTGCATGCCTAATGGATTCTGTGGGTATCTGTATGTTTGTGTACATGCTGATGTCTATGGGTGGGCTGTGTATGTATGTGCATGTTGGTGTCAGAAGGTGCATGTCTGGATATGCATGTAGATATCTTTAGGTGTGTGTCAGTGTTCACTCTAAAGCCAGTTTTGTTAGCGGCCCAACAGTGAAAACAAGATAAGAAGAGAACCATACCTTGCAGTCTGCATTGTGCAGTGTTTGCTAATTGAAGGGTGTGGTTCCCTAATTAACTGTATCACTGCTGGGCCGCTCACAAAACCGGCCTTAGAGGGAACACTAGTGCCTGTGTGTGTGCATGTGGATGTCAAAGGTTTGCTGTGGTTGGATGTGTATTCTATGGGTGTGTATGTGTGTACATGAATGTCTATGGGTGCCTGTGTGTATGTGGATGTCTATGGGTGCCTGTGTTGTGTCTGTAGGTGCTTCATCTAAATTTAAATGACATTGAGACATGGAAGGTTTAGAGGGCACATTTTATAATTTTGCCCTGGGAGTCAGATTCTCTAAAAATTTGCCCTGCACATATACTTGCTCCTGGATTGGCTTTAGCATCCATGATCAGGTCAGAATCAGCAGTGCATTACCACTCGTGAGCTGACTTTAACTATGCCATCTAACAACCCTTATAGCAGGGTTAACCACATGGGGCCAGATTACAAGTTGAAAACTACTGATTAGAGAGAGAGCTGCATTGCACACAGGCTTACCCCCAATCAGTAGTGCATGATTTAGTAGTATAAGTTTCAATAAACGTGTTTTATCAAAGTGTTTAAAGTTCACTATTCATCGCACCCTATACATTTATTGGAAAGGGAAAAGGCACTAGAAGGATGCTCGTTTCACGTGTTTTCTGTTAATCGGTTAAATGTAACATGGTATTCAAAATACTATCTATCTACCTACCTACCTACCTACCTGTCCTATCAATAAATCTCCATACAGAGAAGCATGTATATGATTACTTTTGCTTTACTACTGAGTTACCTGTTGAGTACCCAAAAAGATTTTTGCACCAGGGCCCTCTGTTGAGTAGGTCAGCCACTGAATATGGTAGCATACAGCAAAGCAATAAATCAAAACCGTAATTAACTGAGGGAAAGTAGCAAGCTAGATCAGCTTACATAGCACACTGGAGAGGCTTTTAGCATCTGCATTTCCCGGACAAAAATAATTTTAGCTTGCACCATTAAAAGGATTCTACTACTACTTTTATTGTTATGTGTCTTGCAGGTCATGTTACAGGCTGTAAGAGGGTATGGATCCTCAGTCATTCATAATCTTACAGAATCATCTTCCAGTCTGAGGGTTTACAACTGGGACTAGCAATGCAGAGTTCCAGCCTACAATGGCTCAGAAGGCAAGGCACACTATGGGCTAATTTGCCAGGAAAAGTTAGAGAGGCAAGGGGGAGATGATGACAGGCAGATATTATTGTCCTCCATTTTTAATGGAAACAACATGGGAACAATGCCATCTGATGATCTGATGTGGTTGTTGGAATTGTTCCCAACTGTTTTGCTTGCTTGGCCCAATGTGATTTCCAGGAGTGCTTGGAGACACATGGAGGAGCAGAAGGCATTTTTTTTGTGTTAGAGGAAGATGAATAAATATGTGAATAGGGTGGAAAGGTCTTTGACCACTTTAAGGCAGGCTAGCCTAGGCCGTACTGCACTTATGGTGTCATCTGACACACTGGGGTAAACATTAGTTTCTTAATAATCTGAGGAAGGTCCTGACTTCATTTTTAGTTTAGCAGGTGGCAAGAGACCCTTGTCCTCTTTATCAAACAGACCAAAGCAAAGCTGCACTCTTTCAGAAGGTAAAGAAGCTTTATTAAATAGTGATAAGCAATGTTTTGGGGCACCTGCCCCTTTGTCAAGTTTTGCTTTGGTGTGTTTGATAGATTTGGAACTTGTGGATTGCTCTGCAAGCTAGCACCTGTGTGGATTGAAAAATTAAGGAGACAAGGTTTTGGTGTGCATACTTTCATGTGAATTGTCCCTTGTCCTCTTGGTGGTAAGGGTAACTATAAAATGAGTAGGTGCTTTACCAGTGATAGAGAGGAAGCACAAGTGATGTGTAAGACACTAACTATGAGCAGGGCTGGCTCAACCATGGGACCAAGTGGGTCCAATGGACCCATGCAGAACTTGACTAGGGGCAGAACTTAAGTGACTGAGTAAGTCACTGTCAGACCCAGACCACTCCTGTCCTCTGTCTCTGTGGGGGAAGTTGTAGGCACAAGTGATGATCCGTGCCTTTCTGAGACCAAAGCATAGTGACCTAGTTCCTGTGTATGCTCACCTTGTTCCTGAGAGCAAAGCATACTTACCTGATACCGGTGTATGCTCACCTTGCTCCTGAAAACCAATGCATACTTACCTGATACCTGTGTATGCTCACCTTGCTACTGAAATCCAAAGCATACCTACCTGATACCTATGTATGCTCAGCTTGCTCCTGAAAACTAAAGCATACTTACCTTATGCCTGTGTATGCTCTCATTGCTTCTGAAATCAAAACATACTTATCTGATACCTGTGTATGCTCACCTGGCTCCTGAAAGTCAAGCAGAATAACCTGATACAAGTGTATGCTCACCTTGTTCCTGAAGCTGTGACTGCTTATCTATCTGGTATCTTGGGACCGTCTCACCAACAGTACCGCTGGGTATCCTGTGCCTGTTGAAAAACCTGTGTCTACCATACCAGTGATAGCCTTCTTTAAACCAGTTGTGTCTGCCATTCCTATCACGTAATCTGTGCCATCGCACCTTTTGCTGCTCAATTTAAACACCAGTGTCTATTGAACGTAGTCACTGCCAAAAGACTTTAGTGATTTGCATAAGGCCTTTACTTCAACCTGAACTACCAACTGTTCCTTTTACTTATCAAACAGTAAAGCTTTCAAGGAAGTCTTTCATTTGTTCTGTGTATCTGTTCCTGCATTCTGAATTCCACACACCTTATCCCCTCCCAGAATAACTCAGTCCAAAAAGATGGAACTCAAAGGAATAGTCAAAGCTTTAACACAACAGTTGAATGCAGTAGCTCAAACTGAGTGTGCCTTACAACAAAATCAGAACAGATTGTAAAAGCAACTCCAAAGACCTCGGCAGGGTCCTACCACCCCAGCACCAGCAACTAGAGTTGCTTTACCTGAGAATGTAATGAGGATCATCTTAATTATGGACTATTATCACCTCTTGTTAGATTCTGTTTTCTTTGCAACCTAGAACCTATCACTCAGATTTTATACATGTACGGACTGTTATTTCACTTTTCACTGGTGAACCACAGTTATGGACTCACCAACTCCTTGCCACTCACAGCCCTATCCTTGAGTCCTGGGACCAATTTTTGAAAAGTCTTGAGTCACAGTATGAAGACTCCTCAAAGACTTCTACTGCACAAGCAATGATCCATGCCTTAAATAAGGTAAAAGAGATGTGGAAGAATATATAATTGAGTTTCGTCACCTTCACTTGCCACACTTACAGCCTGGAATGAAGCAGCTCTCCTGAATCAATTCCAGTTGGGCCTGTCTGATACTCTAAAAGATGAACTTGCACGAGTAGGGGTCTTATCTCCCTGAAAGTCTTATCTCCCTGTCAATTCGGATCAACCGCCAGATTAGGGAGAGGTGCTTGGAAAAACTTGCTGCCTATATCCCTCCTCACAAGTGTTTTTTTTTGCCCTCTGCCTATCTTCACAGGAGGCATCTGACGTCCCCTCTTCAAAGCCAAAAAGCAAAGGAGAAGATTACTAAACCTCTGCTTGTAGTGTGGAAAGCCATATAGCTTGAATTTGCACTGTCAAACCAAAGACTTTTAGGAGTAAGCAATCTTTTCCCCTCCTATCCATTGATCAAATGCTAAGATATACAAAGCCTCATTTGTCTCTACCTCTCTCCTTGAAGTGGGACAATAACTCAGTTAATCTACCTGCCATGATTGATTCAGGGGTCAGTGGATTTTTCCTGGACACCCGATTAGCCCAAAGACTGCAGATACCAGTGTCACTAAAGAAAAGCCATTTCACATACAGCTCGTCGATGGGTCACCATTGAAACCTGGTCAAATCACATAAGAAACCATTCCTTTGCCAGTCACAATTGGGCCTGGGCATCAAGATACCAAGATTTTTTATTTAGTGACTTGAACTAGAAATGTGCGTTTCGTTTCGTTCCGAATCGAAATTCGTACGAATTCAACAAATTCGGAGATTCCAATCGATTTGAATTTCCGAATTACCCTAGCTACAAAACTAAACTAATCCGAATGCATTTGTAACTAATAAATCCGAATTAGTTTGGATTTATGCATTACAGCCCTTTACAGTATAAAAATGTAATTTATAATCACAATTCAGTATACAAATTAAATTTTGTAAGATAGAACAGTGAAATAATTCCGTTTGTGTAACTTGGAACCATCTGAATCAAACAAATACATTCAAATGTATCCAAATTCAAATTGATCCATAACGAAATTGGAAAAAATCAGAATCGGTCCGAAAAGAAACAAATTTCTCTGCTGCGCACATGTCTAACTTCAACGATGTTCCCTTTAGTGCTTAGCCTTCCCTGGTTGTGAAGACATTATCCGTTTATCAATTGGGAGACTGGAACTGTGCACTTTAAAACCCGATTTTGTCTTCAGCACTGCTACCCTCCAACCTGAGATTCTAGTAAGACTACCTGTTCAAGTACAAGATAGGTGAATCAGCAGGTAAGTATAATCCAGCACACTGGATGTATTGCACGTCGCCAAGGGGTCACTGCCAATAGCCCCAACACTTTTCAGTAATACTTTCAAGTGGTGAATTATTTAACTATATATCAGACAGCATAATAGCATTAGCGACATTATGGGAAACAATCCTTAATCATGCTATATGTTGCACAACATTATGATTTCAATACACTAATACAGCTAGATGCCAGCAAAGGCACATTAACTCTTTCACTACTTTTTCAACATGAGAGATAAACTTAAAACACATTCAAATGAATAACACTAGTAATAGTAAATGTGAAAAACAATTACTTACTATTCTAACTCTAACAATACAGATCTACAAAAAAAATTATACATCTCATTTTTTTATTAATACCTTTTGGTTCTAGGGTACCTAGCTTATAAATCCAAAATGGCTCTTTCTACATTAGCATGAGTTCCCTACTGCCTCCTCTACGTGGTTTGGGTATATGATCAATGATTTGGAAATGCAACTGACTTATTGTATAACTGATTTAAAGAAATAATTAGCTAAAGGGACAATACAGTTCTTAGCCGTAATGTTACTTTTATTTTCAACAATTCTCTCCTTGACAGGGACAGGGATAGAGGAATATGGACAGAGGAATATAGAGGAATATGGACCGCTCCCTTTAAACAACGCTGGTATTATGAGTTTTTTTTAAGCCGGCTTTAGCCTCAGAAAAGTGAGCGTTGAGCAAAATTTAACTCCACATCTCACCTCGATACCAGCGTTGCTTATGGTAGTGGTAAGCTGGCAAAACGATTTTTCCTACCTTAATTCCGATTGGCTGAGAGGATTCTATCAGCCAATCGGAATTCAAGGGACGCCATCTTGGATGACGTCATTTAAAGGAACCTTCATTCTTGGTTAGGACTTCTAAGGAAAAGATTTTGAACCTTTATTTTTTACACTTCAAATAGCAGCCTAAGTGTTTTGTTTCTTATCTTTAATTTTTGCTTAGAATAATACAATTATAAGGGTTATACCTAAACACTTAAGGAGCAGTGCATAAGCATAAAAAATACTCAATTAACAAAACTGGACTATACAGGCTAAACAAACCTGTTAGTCTTAAAGAAATGCTTTTATTGCACTGTGAACAATGTATTGTAGTGATAAATTCTATAAATTACTGGAACTTATACTTGGAAAAGAATTTGTGTCGTCAAATTAAAATATAACCTTTATTAGTTTTATTTATAAAAAAGACAGCATAAATTATGTGTGTATGCTACCCTGGAGAGAGTTAAAAGCACACTCTTTTAACTCTCTCCAGGGTAGCATACACACATAATTTATGCTGTCTTTTTTATAAATAAAACTAATAAAGGTTATATTTTAATTTGACGACACAAATTCTTTTCCAAGTATAAGTTCCAGTAATTTATAGAATTTATCACTACAATACATTGTTCACAGTGCAATAAAAGCATTTCTTTAAGACTAACAGGTTTGTTTAGCCTGTATAGTCCAGTTTTGTTAATTGAGTATTTTTTATGCTTATGCACTGCTCCTTAAGTGTTTAGGTATAACCCTTATAATTGTATTATTCTAAGCAAAAATTAAAGATAAGAAACAAAACACTTAGGCTGCTATTTGAAGTGTAAAAAATAAAGGTTCAAAATCTTTTCCTTAGAAGTCCTAACCAAGAATGAAGGTTCCTTTAAATGACGTCATCCAAGATGGCGTCCCTTGAATTCCGATTGGCTGATAGAATCCTCTCAGCCAATCGGAATTAAGGTAGGAAAAATCGTTTTGCCAGCTTACCACTACCATAAGCAACGCTGGTATCGAGGTGAGATGTGGAGTTAAATTTTGCTCAACGCTCACTTTTCTGAGGCTAAAGCCGGCTTAAAGAAAACTCATAATACCAGCGTTGTTTAAAGGGAGCGGTCCATATTCCTCTATATTCCTCTGTCCATATTCCTCTATCCCTGTCCCTGTCAAGGAGAGAATTGTTGAAAATAAAAGTAACATTACGGCTAAGAACTGTATTGTCCCTTTAGCTAATTATTTCTTTAAATCAGGTTATACAATAAGTCAGTTGCATTTCCAAATCATTGATCATATACCCAAACCACGTAGAGGAGGCAGTAGGGAACTCATGCTAATGTAGAAAGAGCCATTTTGGATTTATAAGCTAGGTACCCTAGAACCAAAAGGTATTAATAAAAAAATGAGATGTATAATTTTTTTTGTAGATCTGTATTGTTAGAGTTAGAATAGTAAGTAATTGTTTTTCACATTTACTATTACTAGTGTTATTCATTTGAATGTGTTTTAAGTTTATCTCTCATGTTGAAAAAGTAGTGAAAGAGTTAATGTGCCTTTGCTGGCATCTAGCTGTATTAGTGTATTGAAATCATAATGTTGTGCAACTTTATATAGCATGATTAAGGGATTGTTTCCCATAATGTCGCTAATGCTATTATGCTGTCTGATATATAGTTAAATAATTCACCACTTGAAAGTATTACTGAAAAGTGTTGGGGCTATTGGCAGTGACCCCTTGGCGACGTGCAATACATCCAGTGTGCTGGATTATACTTACCTGCTGATTCACCTATCTTGTACTTGAACAGGTAGTCTTACTAGAATCTCAGGTTGGAGGGTAGCAGTGCTGAAGACAAAATCGGGGTTTTAAAGTGCACAGTTCCAGTCTCCCAATTGATAAACGGATAATGTCTTCACAACCAGGGAAGGCTAAGCACTAAAGGGAACATCGTTGAAGTTAGACATGTGCGCAGCAGAGAAATTTGTTTCTTTTCGGACCGATTCTGATTTTTTCCAATTTCGTTATGGATCAATTTGAATTTGGATACATTTGAATGTATTTGTTTGATTCAGATGGTTCCAAGTTACACAAACGGAATTATTTCACTGTTCTATCTTACAAAATTTAATTTGTATACTGAATTGTGATTATAAATTACATTTTTATACTGTAAAGGGCTGTAATGCATAAATCCAAACTAATTCGGATTTATTAGTTACAAATGCATTCGGATTAGTTTAGTTTTGTAGCTAGGGTAATTCGGAAATTCAAATCGATTGGAATCTCCGAATTTGTTGAATTCGTACGAATTTCGATTCGGAACGAAACGAAACGCACATTTCTAGTTCAAGTCACTAAATAAAAAATCTTGGTATCTTGATGCCCAGGCCCAATTGTGACTGGCAAAGGAATGGTTTCTTATGTGATTTGACCAGGTTTCAATGGTGACCCATCGACGAGCTGTATGTGAAATGGCTTTTCTTTAGTGACACTGGGTATCTGCAGTCTTTGGGCTAATCGGGTGTCCAGGAAAAATCCACTGACCCCTGAATCAATCATGGCAGGTAGATTAACTGAGTTATTGTCCCACTTCAAGGAGAGAGGTAGAGACAAATGAGGCTTTGTATATCTTAGCATTTGATCAATGGATAGGAGGGGAAAAGATTGCTTACTCCTAAAAGTCTTTGGTTTGACAGTGCAAATTCAAGCTATATGGCTTTCCACACTACAAGCAGAGGTTTAGTAATCTTCTCCTTTGCTTTTTGGCTTTGAAGAGGGGACGTCAGATGCCTCCTGGTGAAGATGGAGGCAGAGGGCAAAAAAAACACTTGTGAGGAGGGATATAGGCAGCAAGTTTTTCCAAGCACCTCTCCCTAATCTGGCGGTTGATCCGAATTGACAGGGAGATAAGACTTTCAGGGAGATAAGACCCCTACTCGTGCAAGTTCATCTTTTAGAGTATCAGACAGGCCCAACTGGAATTGATTCAGGAGAGCTGCTTCATTCCAGGCTGTAAGTGTGGCAAGGTGACGAAACTCAATTATATATTCTTCCACATCTCTTTTACCTTATTTAAGGGCATGGATCATTGCTTGTGCAGTAGAAGTCTTTGAGGAGTCTTCATACTGTGACTCAAGACTTTTCAAAAATTGGTCCCAGGACTCAAGGATAGGGCTGTGAGTGGCAAGGAGTTGGTGAGTCCATAACTGTGGTTCACCAGTGAAAAGTGAAATAACAGTCCGTACATGTATAAAATCTGAGTGATAGGTTCTAGGTTGCAAAGAAAACAGAATCTAACAAGAGGTGATAATAGTCCATAATTAAGATGATCCTCATTACATTCTCAGGTAAAGCAACTCTAGTTGCTGGTGCTGGGGTGGTAGGACCCTGCCGAGGTCTTTGGAGTTGCTTTTACAATCTGTTCTGATTTTGTTGTAAGGCACACTCAGTTTGAGCTACTGCATTCAACTGTTGTGTTAAAGCTTTGACTATTCCTTTGAGTTCCATCTTTTTGGACTGAGTTATTCTGGGAGGGGATAAGGGTGTGTGGAATTCAGAATGCAGGAACAGATACACAGAACAAATGAAAGACTTCCTTGAAAGCTTTACTGTTTGATAAGTAAAAGGAACAGTTGGTAGTTCAGGTTGAAGTAAAGGCCTTATGCAAATCACTAAAGTCTTTTGGCAGTGACTACGTTCAATAGACACTGGTGTTTAAATTGAGCAGCAAAAGGTGCGATGGCACAGATTACGTGATAGGAATGGCAGACACAACTGGTTTAAAGAAGGCTATCACTGGTATGGTAGACACAGGTTTTTCAACAGGCACAGGATACCCAGCGGGTACTGTTGGTGAGACGGTCCCAAGATACCAGATAGATAAGCAGTCACAGCTTCAGGAACAAGGTGAGCATACACTTGTATCAGGTTATTCTGCTTGACTTTCAGGAGCCAGGTGAGCATACACAGGTATCAGATAAGTATGTTTTGATTTCAGAAGCAATGAGAGCATACACAGGCATAAGGTAAGTATGCTTTAGTTTTCAGGAGCAAGCTGAGCATACATAGGTATCAGGTAGGTATGCTTTGGATTTCAGTAGCAAGGTGAGCATACACAGGTATCAGGTAAGTATGCATTGGTTTTCAGGAGCAAGGTGAGCATACACCGGTATCAGGTAAGTATGCTTTGCTCTCAGGAACAAGGTGAGCATACACAGGAACTAGGTCACTATGCTTTGGTCTCAGAAAGGCACGGATCATCACTTGTGCCTACAACTTCCCCCACAGAGACAGAGGACAGGAGTGGTCTGGGTCTGACAGTGACTTACTCAGTCACTTAAGTTCTGCCCCTAGTCAAGTTCTGCATGGGTCCATTGGACCCACTTGGTCCCATGGTTGAGCCAGCCCTGCTCATAGTTAGTGTCTTACACATCACTTGTGCTTCCTCTCTATCACTGGTAAAGCACCTACTCATTTTATAGTTACCCTTACCACCAAGAGGACAAGGGACAATTCACATGAAAGTATGCACACCAAAACCTTGTCTCCTTAATTTTTCAATCCACACAGGTGCTAGCTTGCAGAGCAATCCACAAGTTCCAAATCTATCAAACACACCAAAGCAAAACTTGACAAAGGGGCAGGTGCCCCAAAACATTGCTTATCACTATTTAATAAAGCTTCTTTACCTTCTGAAAGAGTGCAGCTTTGCTTTGGTCTGTTTGATAAAGAGGACAAGGGTCTCTTGCCACCTGCTAAACTAAAAATGAAGTCAGGACCTTCCTCAGATTATTAAGAAACTAATGTTTACCCCAGTGTGTCAGATGACACCATAAGTGCAGTACGGCCTAGGCTAGCCTGCCTTAAAGTGGTCAAAGACCTTTCCACCCTATTCACATATTTATTCATCTTCCTCTAACACAAAAAAAATGCCTTCTGCTCCTCCATGTGTCTCCAAGCACTCCTGGAAATCACATTGGGCCAAGCAAGCAAAACAGTTGGGAACAATTCCAACAACCACATCAGATCATCAGATGGCATTGTTCCCATGTTGTTTCCATTAAAAATGGAGGACAATAATATCTGCCTGTCATCATCTCCCCCTTGCCTCTCTAACTTTTCCTGGCAAATTAGCCCATAGTGTGCCTTGCCTTCTGAGCCATTGTAGGCTGGAACTCTGCATTGCTAGTCCCAGTTGTAAACCCTCAGACTGGAAGATGATTCTGTAAGATTATGAATGACTGAGGATCCATACCCTCTTACAGCCTGTAACATGACCTGCAAGACACATAACAATAAAAGTAGTAGTAGAATCCTTTTAATGGTGCAAGCTAAAATTATTTTTGTCCGGGAAATGCAGATGCTAAAAGCCTCTCCAGTGTGCTATGTAAGCTGATCTAGCTTGCTACTTTCCCTCAGTTAATTACGGTTTTGATTTATTGCTTTGCTGTATGCTACCATATTCAGTGGCTGACCTACTCAACAGAGGGCCCTGGTGCAAAAATCTTTTTGGGTACTCAACAGGTAACTCAGTAGTAAGCAAAAGTAATCATATACATGCTTCTCTGTATGGAGATATATTGATAGACAGGTAGGTAGGTAGGTAGGTAGATAGATAGTATTTTGAATACCCATGTTACATTTAACCGATTAACAGAAAACACGTGAAACGAGCATCCTTCTAGTGCTTTTCCCTTTCCAATAAATGTATAGGGTGCGATGAATAGTGAACTTTAAACACTTTGATAAAACACGTTTATTGAAAACTTATACTACTAAATCATGCACTACTGATTGGGTAAGCCTGTGTGCAATGCAGCTCTCCTCTTCTAATCAGTAGTTTTCAACTTGTAATCTGGCCCCATGTGGTTAACCCTGCTAAAGGGTTGTTAGATGCATAGTTAAAGTCAGCTCACGAGTGGTAATGCACTGCTGATTCTGACCTGATCATGGATGCTAAAGCCAATCAGGAGCAGTATATGTGCAGGGCAATTTTTAGAGAATCTGACTCCCAGGGCAAAATTATAAAATGTGCCCTCTAAACCTTCCATGTCTCAATGTCATTTAAATTTAGATGAAGCACCTACAGACACAACACAGGCACCCATAGACATCCACATACACACAGGCACCCATAGACATTCATGTACACACATACACACCCATAGAAATACACATCCAACCACAGCAAACCATTGACATCCACATGCACACACACAGGCACTAGTGTTCCCTCTAAGGCCGGTTTTGTGAGCGGCCCAGCAGTGAAACAGTTAATTAGGGAACCACACCCTTCAATTAGCAAACACTGCACAATGCAGACTGCAAGGTATGGTTCTCTTCTTACTTGTTTCACTGTTGGGCCGCTAACAAAACTGGCTTTAGAGTGAACACTGACACACACCTAAAGATATCTACATGCATATCCAGACATGCACCTTCTGACACCAACATGCACATACATACACAGCCCACCCATAGACATCAGCATGTACACAAACATACAGATACCCACAGACATCCATTAGGCATGCACACAGGAACCTATAGAAACCCACATGCACAGACATACACAGGTACCCATAGACATGCAACTGCACCAACACACAGAGGCACATATAGACATTCTCATGCATATACACAGGCACCCATAGGTATCCATGTGCACCTTCAAACACAAAAACATATACACAAGCAACCACATATGTTGAGAAATAATATTTTAGGGAAAATGTTTTTAGATTGAGCATTATAATGCTAGCAGTTGTTGAATTCGAGGAAGATTTCTGTTTTCAAATTGAAATTCCCAGTCCCATTCTTCAGAATATTTTTTTCTTTACAATTTGACTTAGACACAGGTTCAGCAATGCAGAAAACATCACACTATAACCCAGGCTTTACAAAATCCCCTTAAAGGGACATTAAACCCAAAAAATGTCCTTCAATATTCAGATAGAGAGTACAATTTTTAAAAAGATTCCAATTTACTTCTATTATTAAATTTGCTTTGTTCTCATGTTATTCTTTGTTGAAGAGATACCTAGGTAGGTAGCGTGCACATGCCTGAAGCACTGCATGACAGGTGGCTGCAGATATATTCCTCTTGTCATTGACATACTGATGTGTTCAGTTAGAGCCTAGACTTGTATTACTACTGTTTCAATAAAGGATTACAAGAGAATGAAGCAAAATTGATAACAGAAGTAAACTGGAAAGTTGTTTACAATTGTATGCTTTATCTGAATCGTGAAAGCAAAAAATGTGGGTTTCATGTCCCTTTAACCCCTTAATGACCAAGGATGTGTCAGGCACGTCCTACAAAAAAATACAGTTAAGGACCAAGGATGTGCCTGACACGTCCTCTGGAGTTTTAAGAGCTGGAAGCAATGGTGATCGCTTCCAGACGCTTTCAGGGTATTGCAGTGATGCCTCAATATTGAGGCATCCTGCAAAACCCTTTTTTTAGGCACTGATGCAGGGAGAGCCACGCTGTAGCACTCTTTGCATCGACCATCAATGTAGCTGATCGTTGGTGGGCGGGAGCCATAGCAGAAGTGTGCCTGATGCGGCGGGAGCGTGGGGGAGGGGACGTGTATGCGCGCCACATTTACATTAATGTACTGAAAATGTATGGGAAGGAGGGAGAGGGAGGGGAAATAAATGTTGGGAAATGGATCTGGGAGGGAGAGAGGGGGCAGCTACACTACAGAAAATGTTTTATTGTATATAAAAAATTAAAAAAAGATGGCGGCAAATAGGTAGAGGAGATTGGGGGCTAAGGGGGGATCTGACACTGCAGAATCAATATAAAAAAAAAATGCTTTTATTTTAGTACTGGCAGACTTTCTGCCAGTACTTAAGATGGCGGGGACAATTGTGAGGGAAGAGAGCTGTTTGAGGGGGGTCAGGGAGGGATGTGTCAGGTGGGAGGCTGATCTCTACACTAAAGCTAAAATTAACCCTACAAGCTACCTAATTAACCCCTTAACTGCTGGGCATAATACAAGTGTGGTGCGTAGCTGCATTTAGCAGCCTTCTTATTACCAAAAAGTAATGCCAAAGCCATAAATGTCTGCTATTTCTAAACAAAGGGGATCCCAGAGAAGCATTTACAACCATTTGTGCCATAATTGCACAAGCTGCTTGTAAATAATTTCAGTGAGAAACCTAAAGTTTGTGAAAAAGTTAAGGATTTTTTTTTTATTTGATTGCATTTGGCGGTGAAATGGTGGCATGAAATATACCAAAATGGGCCTAGATCAATACTTTGGGTTATCTGCTAAAAAAAATAAAATATACATGTGAAGGGTTATTCAGGGATTACTGACAGATATCAGTGTTACAATGTAACTATCGCTAATTTGAATAAATGATACCAAGAGAATGAAACAAATTAGAACATAGAAGTAAATTAGAAAGTTGTTTAAAATTGTATCGTCTATTTGACTCATGAAATAAATTTTTGGGGTTTCATGTCCCTTTAAGGGTAAGGAAATTGAAAAATGGTCTGATCACTAAGGGGTTAACTGTGTTCTTTAACTTTGTTACGTGGAAGCGATTGTGCATCAGTAAAATACACTAAACTACAACCTTTGAATTCCTGACAAATCTTGCTATGATATGTGTTTTGTATTTTATTCACTATAGTTACATCTCAAACATTAATTCCTAACAATCTGCTCCTGTCAGTCATTCCCAGGCGCTGCGGGCAACATTGGTGCTCAACACATAAGAGATAGCAATCTAAAAAAAAAATAAAAAAATCCTATTTTGCTAATTTGTATACATCATCCGTATGCATTAAACCATTTAAGGCCTCTCTCACTCAGCAAAAAAAGGATTTGTCTGCGCAGATAAAATCTTTGATTCCATTTGGGCGTCTATCTCTATAAACCTGCAGCCAGTCAGATGCCCACTGTGGATACATTCAAAGCTGGAATAATGTATACAGAGTGTCTGGTTTTTTTTTTCCGCCTCACATCCTTTTTGCTCAAAGATAGATATGACGGGTGAAAATATATTTAAAAAAAAAAAATCCCTCTCTTTTCTCTGTAGTTTTTTTTTCTCCCTTTCTGCTTTGTTCTTAATCTCCCGGACCTGGTCTGAGTTTCAGTTTGAGGCTTAAAAAGTCGTTCTCCAGCTGAGTTCTCACTTTTAGATATGCAAACCTCCATGTAGGACATACATTATCAAGGTTTCTGTTTGCCTTTTATGTAGCAACTTCGCGTCAGTGTTCAGCATAAGCTACACGGACGCCCGCCACATTGACATTTCTTCATTCATGCTCTACCTTAAACAGCATGCTAGGACTTCAAAGCAGAGCTGGAGGCTTTGATGTTACAAAATGAAAAACGCCTTATGATTTGTAGAGACTGAAGGGACTTTGAATTCGCTCCATTTTCCCATCCTAAAGGGGCGATCTGACCTTCCCAGTGGACATTGGGGGAAGGGAAATCCCAGATCAGTCTTAATCTGACATTTATAGCTAAAGTATTAAAAAAAATGGACGTCTTATATTTTTAAAAGGCTGAAGTTTAGCCGTTTGTGTAAAATATTATGTAGTTTTAAAGTGAAGGTGACTAATGACATTTCAAGAGCATTTATAAATAAAGTCTCATAACTAAAATATAACTAGTTTTTATTCATTACCATGAAAACCGCCCTAAGCTGTATTAACAAATCTAATTGTATAACATGTTGCAAACAGTGACTGTAATTGTACAATTGTACACAGTTATAAATTATTCCTTATCATATGGGCATGGCAAACACAAAGAACCCATAAGGTTTGGGGTCAAACTGTCCCTTCATCATGTGTACATACTATAACTATGTGTTAGATGCCCTTATCTTTAATTTCCAAAGTCACACGTGGTAAACTACACTGTGACTGTTCTTTCCTGGCTGGTCATTTAAAATTTACAACACTTTGCTGTACACTGTGGCCACTTGAAACCCTTTGTGAGGAAGTTTATTTTATCTCCCTTGATTCTGACCAATTTATACTAACTATGAATGTGATTTTTGCACTGCTCTAAGCAATCACTTTACAGAATGTAGCTTGTTCAGGCAAGTTGAAGTATTTAGCAATGACAAAATAATGTAAGCGCCACTCATACAAATCACAACCAAATGGTACAGTCTATGAGTCCCAAAGCGTGAACCCAAAACAGTTGGGTGTGCGGGCTACTTCCTCTTCAAAAATACTCCTGTAGAAAAAGTGGTATCCAATCTAAAAAACAAAAAACAGGAACAGGGCACCCCAATGGTGTGATATCTTCAGACTCCCAAAAATGACATATATAGAAAGAAACATACTCACAGATTTGTGTGCACTCAAAGAGTGCTATTCATACAGGCTGGACTGTTGGAAGCCACGCAGCTGACTTGCATATATTCGTAGATGCTGTGTATAGATATCAGTCCCCAAAGCAAGTGCCAGAAAAGGATTAGTGGCTCAAAACCGATACTGCTGGATAGCAAAAACCTCCTTTCTCCCAAAGCAAGTACCAGAAAAGGAATGGTAGCCCAAAACAGATACTGCTGGATTAGCGATGACCTCCTTTCTCCCAATAAACTCATATCGGCAATAGAATACAATACAAAATGCTTTAATTAAAATATATAAAAACAATATAAAAGCACTTAGCTCACAAAGTGTTTCTCGGTTTACCGTTTCATCAGGTGAGTAATATACCTAAGTTAAAGAATTTAAGCTACTGAAAGTATTACTATTTTTTATTATCATCAGCTATTTGTAGAGTGCCAACAGATTCAGCAGCGCTATAAACATAGGAATAATATGAAAATGTAGCATTTATAGGAGACAAATGAGTAGAGATCCCTGTCAAGAGTTGCACTGTTTTAAATTACCTCTCATGGATCTAAGAAATTGGTGGGCTCATAGGCTTACATGCTCAGGGGGTTCAAGGGGATGACAAAAGAAGGGGGAGAGGAACTGGTATAAGAAAGGTTAGCATGTATTGTATGCACCTCTTAACAGTAGAGTCTTCAAGGAACGCTTCAAACTATGAAAACTAGGGGAGAGTTTTGTTGAGCAAGGCCAAAAGTTCCCCAAAATAGGTGCCATGTTCAGTAGATGGGAATGTGAGGAGGTAACGAGAGAGGAGGAGAAATGGAGGTTCTGAGAAGAGCAAAGTCACGGGAGGGAGAGTATCTGGAGATAAGGTCTGAGATATAGGGCAGAGCAGTGTTATTGAGGGCCTTGAATGTCAGAGTCAGGATTATGGGGCCGAGTTATCAAGCTCCGTATATATATATATATATATATATATATATATAACAGAAGTTATGAAGCAGCGGTCTAAAGAAATATGATCGGGTTGATTGACACTCCCTGCTAGTGGCCGATTGGCTGCGAATCTGAAGGGGGCGGCATTGCACAAGCAGTTCTGGTGAACTGCTGGTGCAATGATAAATGCCGACAGCATATGCTGTCGACATTTATCGATGTGTGATGGACATGATACACTACATTGTATCATGTCCGCTCGCACAATAATAAATAGGCCCCTTTGTGTTTTATTCTGGAGGCTAGAGGAAGCCAGTGAAGGGATTGGCAGAGGTGCAGCAGATGAGGAGTGATGGGTAAAGAAGATCACCCTGGCAGAGGTATTCATTATGAATTTAAAGGAGATAGATGGCAGAGAGTGAATTAAAATCTTAATTGTGTCTTGTGTGAGGAAGTGGCAAATTTTGGAGATGTTTTTAAGGTAGAAGCAGCAGGAACTGGCCAAATACTGGATGTGAGAAGTGAAATAAAGATCTGAGACAAGTGTGACCCCAAGACATCGGGCATGCAGGGTTAGGGTAATTATGTTATTATTAACAGTTATAGAAATATGGGGGATAGAGATTTTGGAAGAAGGGTGAAAATAAGGGGCTCAATTTTAGAGAGATTTATCTTAAGGTAGTGTCAGGACATCCAGGATGAAATATGAGAAAAACAGTTAGTGGCATGGTTTAGCAAGGAAGGGGTTAGGTCTGTTGCAGAGAGGTAAATTTGGGTGTCATCAACATACAAGTTATATTTAAACCCATGGAACTTTATAAAGGAACCTAAGGAAGATTAATATATTGAGAAGAGAAGGGAACCAAGGACAGAACCTTGTGGTACCCCAACAGAAAGTGGTAGAGGGTCAGAGTATGTGCCAGAGAAGGCTAAACTAAAGATATAGTTGGACAGGAGGAGGAGACCCACAAGGGGGCTATATCGCAAATGCTGAAGGATTAGAGGGTTTGGAGCAAAAAAAGTGCAGACAGATTTAGAAGGATTAACACAGAGAGAGTGGCCTTTTTCGATTTTGCTGTAAGTAGGTCATTAGTAACCTTAATAATTGCTGTCTCTGTGGAGGGTTGGGGCAAAATTCAGATTGCAATGGATCAAGGAGGGAGTTTAATGTGAGGCTGTGTGATAAAAGTGTATAAATAAATAGGGTGGTAGTTGGATGGGGAGGTTGGATCAAGAGAAGGTTTTTTGAGGACAGGTGTGAATAGTGCATGTTTAAGGGATGAGGAAAATATACCAGTATCGAGGGACATATTGAAAATATGTGTGAGAATTGGAGTAAGAATAGGAAGGCAGTATTTGTGAGGGAATGGGATCGAGGGTACAGGTAGTGAGGTTAGAAGAAGATATAAGGACAGAAACGGCATCCTCAGTAACAGGGGCAAAAAAGCTGAATTTGTGGGTTTTTAATGTTTGAGAACGGTTTGTGTGGGGGTGGTGGAAACTGGAAGAATGTTGAGAAATTAATTTGTTTCTGAAAAGGGTTTTGAAAGTGGAGAATAGACATTTTGGGTTTGAAGAAAGAGTAGAGATAAGAGTAGACAAGTAATCCTGTTTAGAGAAGTTGAGGGCAGAAAAATATGATTTCAAGATGAACTTGTAATGAAGAAAGTCAGCTAAACACCAAAACTTTCTCCAATGCTGTTCAGCAGTGCGGGAACATCTGCAGAGGTTGTATGTCAGAGGAGTAGTCCGGGGCTGAGGATTAGTGTTTGATTTGTAAGCTGTGGTAGGAGGGGCCAAATTGTCAAGGACTGATGTAAGAGTGGAGTTGTAGTGACAGATAGATTGATCAGGGAAGGGAAAGGAGAGATGGAAGAGAGCAAAGGTTTGAGAGAGCTTGAGAGATGTTGTTGATCTAGTGATTTAATGCTTCTGTGGAGTTTGGTATGAGGATTAGATGGAGGGAGAGTAATAGGAAGAGCTGTGATGCTACAAGTGAGGAGATAATGGTCAGAAAGAGGAAAAGGTAAATTTGTGAAATTTTATTAAGTGCATCGATAGCTGAAAATCAGATCAAGGCAGTGTCCATCTTTCCGAGAGGGAGAGTTGGTCCATTGTGACAGAGCGTAAGATGAGTTGAACTGGAGAAGTATTTTTGATCTAGGGGCAGTAGGATTATCAACAGGGAGGTTGAAATCCCCAAGAATGAGAACAGGGGTGTCTGAAGAGAAGAAATAAGGTAAACAGGCAGCAAAAGATCAAGAAAGAGAGTTGGGGAGCATGAGAGAAAGAAGGGAACAAGCTAATCATGTGGCTTTCAAAGGAAGAAAATGTAAGAGATGGGTTATATTTGTTGAAATGTGCAATGAGAGGAAAGTAAAATATTTACACCACTTCCCTGTCTGTTTCAAGGCCTAGGGGTGTGGCTGAAGTGGAGACCCCCATGTGACAATGCAGCAGTGGAGGCAAGGCAGTGTCTGAGGAAGAGAGCCAGGTTTCTGCATGAGCCAGAAATTTTAGGGTGTGTGTGGTAAAGAGGTCATGACTAGAACTGAATTTGTCACAAACAGAGCGAGAGTTCCAGAGTGCACAAGTGAAGTTGAATAAGGTTTCTAGAGTTCTGGTTTCTGGGTCTATGGAAGGGCATTTGTGGGTGGGGGAGATCAGAAAGCTGTGGGGGACCAAGATTAGGAGAGATATCAGCAGTAGTTAGTATGAGCAAAAGGGAGAGTGACAGAAATTGAGATATAGATTTGCAGTAATGAGAGTATCTTTGGGATGTGGTGCAGGGAGGAGAGAGAAAGAGTTTAAGGATGTATGAAGCTCATAAAATCAAAAGTGAGGTGAGGATAAAAGAGATAGGACAGTGAATAGAGCAGGTGGTGAGGGGAAGAAGTAAATAAATAATACCGTTTATTATACAGACAAGAGGTAGCAAAAAAAGAAACATGGAAATATGGAGCATTTTGCAAAAAAGGGAAACAGTGAAACACATAAAACACAGTATTACAGCAGCAACACTTGCCTTGTTTCTTGTCCTTTGTTCAAGCCTTGTTCAATTCTTGTATTATTATTTTGCTAATTGCCTAACTTATAAAATGCTTACTTAAGAAATGTGAACATATACAATTTACTTATCTAATTTTCTTCACTCTCTTGGTATCCTTTATTGGACGACCAGCAATGCACTACTGGTAGCTAGCTAAACACATCAGTAAGCCAATGATAGATTAAGAAGTATTTATGAACCTAGGTACACATATACATATTTGGTGGGAATGTCCCAAAATAAGAGGCCTCTGGAGAAATGTTTTTGGAATTTTAAATAATCTGAATATCCCGGCACTGATGGGTCCTGCTCTGGGTCTCCTGCATCATGGATATCCAGATATGTTTGAGGCGTAGACAATTTTAATTTCATATATACTCATGGCCACAAAGTTGGCCATAGCTAGAGACTGGAAGCAGTCTTCTCCCCCAACATTGGTTAAAGTTATTGCTATAGTGAAATATATAAAAAGTATGAAGGAGTACTCCTTTCGGTCCTTAAACAAAATAGAATGATATCAAGATATTTAGCTTGGGTGTAATGAACTCAGTCCGCCTTAGTAGCCTGGGATGTTGGGTACATCTCTCTGGTGAAATGCTTGTGCAATGCCGCCCCCTGCTCACTCACAGCCAATCAGCCACTAGCAGGGGCCATCAATCATTCTGATCGTATCGGGGTGATTTCAGTCCGCCACCTAAAAGGTGGTGGAGAAGTTTAGGAGCAGCGGTCTTACGACCGCTGTTTCTTAATTTCCGTTTCTGGCAGACCAGAAACGATGGGGCGTCGATGCAGCATCCGCTGCTTAATAAATCTACCCCATAATCTTATGCTCCCTTTTATCTTACTGATGAAGAGGTCACCAGTGTTTTGCTGGCATGGTTGTGATAGGGTCACAGCCAGGTCATATAGACATTTCCTGGATGGAGCTGGGGCAGTTCCTGAACACTGGGATGCCGTGAAGCTGCAGGCAGGATGTGGGTCAGACCTACCAACCCAAGTTAATCCCACAATATCCAGGACAGTTGGGAGGGCTGGTCTTCTCATGAACCATTAGAGTTGTTCTCATCAACTTCAAAATACCTTAAAGGGATATCAAATCCAAAAATTTTCTTTCATGATTCAGATAGAGCATGCTATTTTAAACAACTTTCCCATTTACTTTTATTATCAAATTTTCTTCATTCACTTGGTATCATTTGTTGAAAAGAAGGTTTGTGGTGTGCATTTCTGAAGCAATATATGGCATCAGTTTTGCAAGAATGTTATCCATTGCAAGACCACTTGATGGCAGCACTTTTTTTAAAAAAAAGTTGAATGCTCTGAATAGCTAAATGTATAGCATATCATTAAGTAATTATTGGATTGTAAAAATATTTGCATGCAAAATATAGGCTAGATTACAAGTGGAGCGCTAACTTATCACGCTCCTGCAAACGGGCACATTTGCCCGTTTGCAAGTGCGTGATAATTAACCAGCCATTACAAGTGGCTGGTTATTGCTACTGCTCGTAACAATTAGAGCTCCGAGGTAGCAATTAGAGCTCCGAAAATTAACCAGAGATCAGATCTCTGGTTAATTTTCTAAAAGTGCCTAAAATGCCCTCAATATAGAGAGAGCCGTGAAAATGGAAGTTATTTAGAACTAAATCAGAAAAAAAAATCTGCATTGTCTTTTTGTTATGCATTTGTAGATTATGCAATTGTACTGTTCTGCAATCCAGGTACATACCCATTAAAAAGCCTCTTGAATAGGTTTATCTTATCTGTTTTTGCTGAGTCCAGTAAGGGGCAGATTTAAATGAGCTACTAGTAAAAACAGGAGAAAATGACAGCGCTACACTGAATCAGGTGGGGCACCAGTAGAACTTCCCCTTTAAAAAAATAATCAAAAAGTAAAAACGGGGTGTATCTAATATCTGTTTCTCAGAAGACACACAACCACTCCCCTATAGTATAAACATATGGGACATAAATACAATCACCGACGTACACAACAGATATGTGAAAATACAACAGTCCCAAAATAAAACAGTCCCAAAACCGTAGCTGGTTTAAGTCACACAAAAAGCATATAGACTGATTGTAGCAGGATTGGTGTGTTAACTTAGCTGAACCAGATGGAGGCAAAGTTTGTTCAGTAAATGTGCATACACGGCAAATCCGACGTGGTAATGTCCAGTTGGTCTGATGGAATATATGCTGAAGGATCCTTACAGGAGCAGCTGATGAATCACGGAACTCCAGCTATGTGTATCCCGTTGCAGCAAGCTGTATAAGAAATGACAAGAAGAAAACAGCGCATCCACGAATCACAGCAGCGTTTATTCAGGTAAATGACACACACAGAAAATTGCACACTTACAAGATGACAGTAATGTATGAGCGGTAATGCCCTCTGGCTAGTTGTCTTTCGCCTGTAGCAAATCTCAGCGGGAACACCTCAGACGCCGACCAGCAGCACCAAGAGACTCACTTCCTGTCACATACGGCAGGTGCCAAAGAGAAACTCAAAAGAGCAGCAGTCACTAACTCCTACCATCAAAGTGTTTAGGACTGCTGCTCTTTTGAGTTTCTCTTTGGCACCTGCCGTATGTGACAGGAAGTGAGTCTCTTGGTGCTGCTGGTCGGCGTCTGAGGTGTTCCCGCTGAGATTTGCTACAGGCGAAAGACAACTAGCCAGAGGGCATTACCGCTCATACATTACTGTCATCTTGTAAGTGTGCAATTTTCTGTGTGTGTCATTTACCTGAATAAACGCTGCTGTGATTCGTGGATGCGCTGTTTTCTTCTTGTCATTTCTTATAGAGCTACTAGTAAACTGATCAAACAATCACTGTGTAGAATTCCAAAGGATCAATGAACTTCAAGTCTGCAGTATGCTCTAAACTCTCTGGGGGCAGTTGAAAGCACAGTAACATTGACTTTAAATCAAGCAAAATAAATAATAAGTGTATTGCAAAGGTTGTTTTTTTTTACTACACATAAATGTTATATTTATTTTTATATTCCTATTATGTGCAAGGCTGGTATACGGCACATACAATATAACTTACTTCCTTGATTCTGAAGGCAGAATGGTCATTTTCAGAGGTCTTGTTGCCCAATTTATGTCTGCATTTTGGGTACATGTAACAATTGGAAGCTATTAATGCCAGACTCCTGCACTCAAAATGGTATTCTTCCTAGATGCTGGACTATAAATCACTGTGCTTAATCTCAAACAGGTGTCTGATTATCTAAAGGTGGTGGTCACATAATTGTCTAAAAGGATTCTTTAAAGGCAAATTTTACCTTGATGGCTGTGTACTATTTTAAGGGGAGTAACCTACATTTCTGTATTCAGTATCATTAGAATTCTCAAAGCATGTAACAGCTGCAGGTCTTGCCTCTTCATCTCAACGAATTTAAGCTGGTAGCGTTATTTAAGATATGCAATGTGCTTAGAATACTGAAACAAACTAGAATCAAATACAAGGTTAATTACACTGGAAACCGTGCAATATATTTTGGATGTGTTGGATGTGTATTATTATTTTTTTACAGTATATGTAATAATTTGTAATAATTATTATTAATATTTTTTAACATTTTATATTTAATATTTCAAGAACACACTTTAAGATAAGTAATTCTTCATGTCCGCTAACCTGACACAACATTAGGCCTAAAGCTCCAAATATTTATCGGGTTACGCATATTTTACATTCCTATATTCTTCACATAGAAACATCTTATTATATATATATATATATATATATATATATATATATATATATATATACTATATATATATATATATATATATATATATATATATATATATCTGATAATGGTAATGTAAAATAGATGTCTATACCTATATATCTATAGGAATAGATGATACATAGGTATAGATATTTACAGATATATATGAGAATATATATTTACAGTAAAAATAACATTTCTCTGTATGTGAAATATTAATAACTCGTGCCAGGTTAGCGCACAAGCGATAAGTGTTAGCTTTTTTTCTTCTGTGTTCTCCACTGAAGTCTATGGGGGAGAATAAGTTAACATGGTTGCGATATTCTTAGTCTATTGGTTAGCGCATCAGGTATCGCTCGCACGCAAACTTTTTACTTTTAATTTGTAATGGAGGTTTAGGGGTTATTAAAGTAGGGGTTATTGCTATGCAGGATGTGGAGGTTTAGGTGTTAATAGTGTAGAGGGTAGTTTGCGATGGGGGATGTGGCTGTTTAGGGGTTAAGTAGTGTAGGGTTATTGCAAAGGGGGCTTATGGCGGTTTAGGTGTTAATAATGTAGGAAGTTAATAGCATTGGAGGTTATGGCGGATTAGAGGTTAATAGTGTTAGGTATGGATAGTGAAGGTCATAAAACTTAAAGGGACAGTGTACACCAATTTTGATATAACTGCAAGTAATAGACACTACTAAAGGAGGATGTGCACAGATACTGATCTAAAAATCCAGTATACATTGTTACAAAAACACTCTCCGATGGACTATATAAATGGATTATCTACAAAACATTTATGCAAAGAAGAGTCTAGTGTACAGTGTCCCTTTAATTTTATTATCTTATTGTGTTTAGTGCAACGTTTTTCAAGTGCAAAACCTCGAAGCTTGCATAAAAGTTTGAGCGGAATATGCAACTTTGTTCCAGTGACGGCATTTATTTTCAACTAGCAATATTAGCGTAAGTTAAAGTGAATGTAAACTTTCAACAATACATAAACAACTTACTTGTTTTCTTGCAAAACGAGGTCTCAGTGAAGCCACTGGGGCCTATCTATCAAGCTCCGAAAGGAGCTTGACGGCCCGTGTTTCTGGTGAGTCTTCAGACTCGCCAGAAACACCAGTTATGAAGCAGCAGTCTAAAGACCGCTGCTCCATAACCCTGTCCGCCTGCTCTGAGCAGGTGGACAGACATTGCCGCAATTCAACCCCATCGAGTATGATCGGGTTGATTGACACCCCCTGCTTTCGGCTGATTGGCCGGGATTCTGCAGGGGGCGGCGTTGCACCAGCAGCTCTTGTGAGCTACTGGTGCAATACTGAATATGGAGAGCGTATTGCTCTCCGTATTCAGCGAGGTCTGGCGGACCTGATCCGCACTGTCGGATCAGGTTCGCCAGACTTTGATAAATAGAGGCCACTGCCTTTAGTGAAATAAGGGAGCTACCATGATAAAACTTAAGGGATAGTCTAGTCCAAAATAAACTTTCATGATTCAGATAGTACATCTCATTTTAAACAACTTTCCAATTTACTTTTATCACCATTTTTGCTTTGTTCGCTTGGTATTCTTAATTGAAAGCTAAACCTAGGTAGGCTCATATGCTAATTTCTTAGACCCTGAAGGCCGCCTCTAATCTAAATGCATTTTGACCGATTTTCACTACTAGAGGGCATTAGTTCATGTGTGTCATATAGATAGCATTGAGCTCACGCACGTGAAGTTGCCTAGGAGCCAGCACTGATTGGCCTAAATGCAAGTTTGTCAAAAGAACTGAAATAAGGGGGCAGTTTGCAGAGGCATAGATACAAGGTAATCACAGAGGTAAAAGGTATATAAAAATAACAGTGTTGGTTATGCAAAACTAGGGATTATCTATCTTTTAAAACAATAAAAAATCTGTTGTAGACTGTCCCTTTAATATCTACTGCCACATGATTTTTGAAGCAAAAGTAATTTACTGAGCATGCGTAGGTGTCTCCTAGCAACCACTTAAAAGCTACTCATTTGACTTCCTGTAGAGACCAAAGCCCCCTTTTGGCTCTGTGTCAGGAAGTAATGGGCCTTGCAAAATGTTAAAAAATAAAAGGTAAAATCCTTTTAAAATGATGTATAAAACATATTGGAATAATTTCTTTTAAGTATAACTCACTGCTTAGAGCTTTTTTTATTATAACAATAAAAAAGACAGTTTATGTTTCTTTAAGTCAAGTTGGTGTTTGTAGCAAGGTATAGTATTTAGGCTTGTGTAAGGGGTTACATTTATTGACTGCACCTCCTTGAAATTTTGTAACCTGTCAGCTCAGAAGCAACAACATAGAAGGCCCCGGATGACAGACTGGAAGAAGGGCACCTGTGACCCCACTTCCACCCCCCCAGGAGTGGATTATTCCAGATGGGTGGGGTTGGGGGAACATTGATAAGTCCCAGTACTGGAAGTGAGGTCACAGGTGCCTTTCTGGAGCAGCACGGTAGGAGGTGTGAGCGCGCACTGACTTACCTGAAGATGGAGGCCTTGTTGCAGGAATTACTTTCGGCGGCGAGGAGGAATGGAGAAGGATGGATCCGGCAGCAGTTGTCCACGGCTGGGGAGGCAGCCACAGCAGGTCCGGCGACGGAGACAGCGGTCGGGAGCGGAAGACGGCCGGCCAGGAGGTCGAGGCCACCGGAACGCTTGAGCCTGGAGGTCAGCAGGAGAAGATCCGGTCGGGAGAGGAGCCAGCCAGCAGGTGGTTGGAGAGCGGTGGAGGTCGGCGGATTGGAGCGGGAACGGAGGCCCGGTCGCGGGCGGCGCCGGGGTCTGATGTCATCACGGTATGTCGGCGGGCGGAGCCTAGGACTGCAAGAGGACGCGGCAGAGCAGGACGGACCGGGAGAAGCGATCGAGAGCCAGGTAAGCAGCTGAGTTATCGAAGATTGGGGGCCTGAAGGCTGAGCTATCGAAGATGACTGTGAATAAAAGGGGGGGGGGGGGTAAAGGTTTGAATACAGCTAAAAGATTTTTGCTCTGTGGGTCTTTAAGGGTTTGTGAAGGAATCCACTAATATAGTATAGCTGAGGGAGCTGACAGGCATGGCCGGGGGAAGGAGGTCATGATGGGATAGGAAATTGGTGGCCAAAAGGCCTGGGGACAGAAGGGGTCTGGCCAGGAATAAGGCCGGGGGGGGGGGGTGGAGGGGATCTGGCAGCTAACTGATAGTAATAATGGGGAGAGCTGCCCGGTTACATGTGCGGCCAAGAACAAGGCCGGGGGGGCGGGGGGGGGGATGTTAGTGACACAGTTAGAAAGGGAAACGTAGAAGAAATTAGCCGCAGATGGCGGCAGGGGATCAGACTGGGTGGGGGAGGGGATCAGACCGGGTGGGGGAGGGGATTTGCTGAGGGTGACGGCCGGGAATAAGGCCGTGGGGTGAAGGGGTGTTAGTGTGGCCTTACACGGCAGCCAGGTAGGCGAGTCAGCGGGGGGCGGTCTGAGTCAGGGACTGAGGATAGTTGTGACTTAGTGTTGTAGGCTGTGTTCCCTGAACTCTGAGCTGCCATTGAGACTGGGGATGGTATTAGGTAGGTGTAGGTAAGAGGTGGTATAGTATGGATAGGGATATGTATGGCAGGTGAGGGCTGGGGTGGTACGTGGGTATACCATGGGGGAGGTAGCGTAGGGAAATCACTGCAGGGGCAGAATATACACATTATGGCAAATAAAAAATAAAAAAACAAGGGGAGGCGGTATCCATGCATGTAGGGAAAAAAGGGGGGCGGTCTATAGGGGGCTGTTTTAATTAATTGTTGTGTATTGCAGGAGTGACCGGGGGAGAGAGGAGGGGGGAGGCTCTGGACGCCTCTGGAGGAGTCATTCCAGCGTAGCAGGACAGGTTTACGGAGCCACCGCTCGAGCTCAACGCCAGTGGTGATTTTGCAGATGAGGATCCTTTGGAAGGCATGTCAGCAGGACCAGGGACGGCGAGTCAGGTAGGAGATCTGTCCGCTTTGGCGCAGATCTTAAAGCTATTGTCTCCTCAACGGATTGGAGGGGGGCAGGGGACAGGGTCTCAGAGGGGAGGTTTAGGGGGTAGGGGTGATTCTGAAGGGAGAGAGGTTATGGATATGTCTACATTGCAGGCACCAGTAGCAGGAGGTAGGACAGGTGGAAGAGATGTACAACCGGACAGGACGGCGACCTCAGGGGGACGCAGGAGGTCTAGGTCGCTGCGAAGGAGGACAAGAGGAGGAGGATCACCGGCATCACCCACTTGGGCCCGAGTGGATAGGAGCCGTGACCGGAGCAGGTACGGCAGAGGGAGATCTCCTGCCAGGAGGGAAGCAGTGCGAAGGAGACTGGACGTGAGCAGAGGAAGGGAGGAAGAAAACAGAGGCAGAAGCCGCAGGGAGGAAGCAAGGCCGGTACGCGAGGAGGGCTCAGGAACGGTGCAGCAGCCAGCAGGTGAGACGGCTGGTGGGGCACCTGGTGTTAATGTGGCTGTGCCTGGTGAGAGGGAAGCAATGGTTTCGGGTTTGAGAGCTTTGCTAGCGTCGTTGGAAAACCCGGGGGGAGGGATGTCGGTGGCGGCAGCATGGGCTTCGCCAGGGCTTACCCCGGCGGTAGCAGGGTCGCAATTAACTGCGGCGAGCTCGGAAACCCCAGCGGGCAGCGGGGGTGAGGTAGTTCGGGTCCCAGAGGGGGCCCTCCGGAGGCCATGTCTCTGTTCAGTAGGGCCTTTAGGTATTCACTTAACCAGTGAATTGAGGGAAAAGATCGGTAAACAGGAATTTATAGAGATCTTCTCCCTGTTACCTTTGGAACATGTTCTGGAGGTAAAGGAGGATAAAAAGGAGGAGGAGGAGCGGAAAAAGCGTTGGCGCAAATTGCCAAAGACTCTTAGTAATTGGTCGCGTGCCTTCTGCATTTTGGCCAGTGTCATATGCGATAAGACCCCAGATCAAGGGGCTTCGTTGTTTTGTTATTATGATGAAATTTCGAGTGTGCATATGACTTATGGGGGAATGGCATGGTGGCGATACGATGAAGGATTTAGGCAACGGTTGGCGGTTCGTCCGGAGATGCGGTGGGATGACAGAGATATGGGCATTTGGCTCGAGATGATGACCCCTTTGAGGGGAGGTTATTCCTTTCGGGGTTACGGGCAAATGACTGGGAGCGGAAGTTCTGGGGGGACTGGATCAGCCCTCAGAAAAGGGGTGTGTTTCCAGTTCAACGACGGGCAATGCAAGTTTGGGGCCTCGTGCAAATACAAGCACGAGTGTTCCTGGTGCGGGGGTATACACCCCTTCGCCAAATGTTTCAAGAAGGGTAAGCAGGGGGCCCGGTCAGGAGATGTGGGTCCAGCGGGCACGGACGCCGGTGAGGGTCGAAAAGGATGGCCCCGTGGTTAGAGGCTTACGCCCATAGGCGGGGACACGCTGAGGACGCCGAGCTGCTACTCACGGGTTTCAGCTCGGGCTTTATGATTCCATATAGGGAGGAACGGGGGGGGGGGGGTTCCGGGTAATTTGAAATCAGCTAGGGAACACCCGGGGAACTAAGAAAGAAAATTGAGAAAGAGGTTCGCTTGGGTAGAATGGCGGGTCCATTTACGGACCCCCCATTGCCGGACTTAAGGGTATCACCATTGGGGGTTGTGCCCAAAAAGGTCCCAGGGCAATTCCGCATGATCCACCACCTATCTTACCCAAAAGGGCTGTCGGTCAATGATGGCATTGATCCAGAATTGGTAACAGTCAAATACGCGTCGTTCAACAAGGCTGTGGGGTTAGTGAGAGCAGCGGGTAGAGGGGCCTTAATGGCAAAAGCGGACGTGGAGTCAGCTTTTCGCCTGCTCCCGGTGCATCCAAGGTGTCATCATCTGTTGGGATGCATGATGGACGGAGCCTTTTTTGTGGACCTATGCCTTCCGATGGGATGTGCAATTTCATGTTCCTATTTCGAGAGGTTCAGTTCCTTCGTGGAGTGGGTGGTGAAGCAGACGGCAGGGATTTCATCTATGGTACATTACCTAGATGACTTCCTGTTCTTCGGACCGGCTGGTTCGAAAGATTGTGACCATTTGGTTCAGGCGTTTGGGCAGGTGACGAGGGATTTTGGTATCCCGGTGGCTGCGGATAAATCAGTGGATTCCATTAGGAAGGAATGCAGGTTACCAGAGGACAAGGTGGTTGACCTCGAAATGGTAATCGGCAGGATGATGGCGAGAACGAAAGCTACCCTCAGGGATATTCAGTCCTTACTAGGAAAGTTAAATTTTGCCTGCAGGATAATTCCCATTGGCTGAATATTTTGCAGACGTTTGTCATTACTGACAACTGGGGTTTCGGATCCAAGACACCATGTCAGGTTGACGGTGGAGGTCAAAGAGGATCTGAAGGTGTGGCGAACTTTCCTAGAGGATTTCAATGGAAAAGTGATCATGCAGGAGGTGGGCTGGTCGGATGACCAGCTGTGCTTATTCACGGACACGGCAGGAGCTCATGGTTTTGGGGCATATTTGAATGGTCAGTGGTGTGCGGGCAGATGGCCCAAAGTATGGGCGGAGTGGAGTTTGACCAAGAACCTAACTTTCTTGGAATTATTCCCGTTGGTAGTGGCTTTAAAGATTTGGCCAGAGCAGTTGGGCAACAAAAGGGTATGCTTTCATTCTGACAACCAGGGCGTGGTATGGGCGATCAACCGTTTGACGGCAAACTCGCCGGCGGTGATACGACTCTTGAGAGTGTTTGTATTGGAGTGCCTGAGATGCAACATATCTTTCAGGGCAGTGCATGTCCCGGGACGGTTTAACGTTATTGCTGACGCTTTGTCACAAATTCAGTGGGACAGGTTCCGAGAAGTGGCCCCAGAAGCGGAGTGGGAAGGAATCGCATGTCCCGAGGAGTTGTGGTACCTGGGTTGCCAGGAATGTTGAGATTGATAAGAGGGGCATTGGCCCCTAATACATGGAGGGCTTACGTCCGAGTGTGGAGGCTGTGGGAGCGGGTTTTGCAGGAGGAAAGGTGTCAAGGGAGCAGGAGGGGTGAGTTTGTGTTATGGATGAATTGGGTGGGTTCCTGGGACGGGGAAGGGCTATCGCCCTCGGAGGTGCGGAAGAGGATGGCAGCGATGGCATTCCTTTTTCGATTGATGGGTGTGGAGGATCTGACAAAAAATGTTGTGGCCAGGATGGCGGTCAGGGGGATGTGAAGAAGGGGATTTCGGACGGATGGTCGGAGACCAGTTACTTTTGCGATTTTACAAGGGTTGGTGACGGGGCTCGGTAGGGTGTGTTCCTCAAGGTATGTTGTTGTTTAGAACCACTTTTGTATTGGCTTTCTTCGGAGCGTTCAGGGTATCGGAATTGGTGGGAAAAAACAGGTGGGATGTGAGCGGGATGGGGAGGCAGGATGTAGTGGTGACGGACAGATTGGTTGAACTATGGGTCAGGAGGTCTAAGACGGACCAGGAGGGTAGAGGAACAGCAGTGGTTTTGCAGGCAATTGGCGGGGAATGCTGCCCAGTAAGAGTTGTGAGAGAATACCTGAATGTGGCCAGCCATGAAGCAGGCCCATTGTTGGTACACGCGGATGAGTCGTCCCTGTCACGCTTCCAGTTTGTGGTAATAATGCGGAGGGTTTTGAGATTGATGGGAATAGGTGGCTCGGATTTCGGTTCGCATTCATTTAGGATCGGGGCAGTGACGGAGGCGGCTAATTTGGGGTTGGAGGCTTCGGTGATTAGGAGGATTGGAAGATGGAGATCTGAGAGGTTCCGGGGGTATGTGAGGCCGGGTTTGGTGCCCGAAATGGGGGGATCTGATAACATTTTAATTTGTTTGGCAGATCCAGGGAAGTGTTGGATAGTAGGACACTCCTACGTGTACTGGGCGAGGAAGGCAGCAGCAGTGAAGCCAGATGGGACTCAGCTGGGTTTTAGCAGGGACCAGCTTATTATCAGATGGTTTGGGATTCATAGCATGAAATGCTCGCAAGTTGTGAGCACGGTGGTCGAGCATGCCAGGCTTTTCTCTCCCCCGAAGGTTTTAGTTGTGCACTCCGGGGGAAACGACTTGGGTTGTATGCCACAGAAGGACTTAATTGAGGACATAAAAAGAAGTTTTGATAGGTTGTTGCAGTTGTTTCCAGGTATGGAGGTATGGTTCTGGTCGGAGATCGAGAGTAGGGTGATTTGGAGGTCGGCATGGGATGCAAAAAAATTGGAGGCTTCCAGACGGAAGGTCAATCGAACCATATCTGGGTACGTAAGGGGTCTTGGGGGGGTTGGCTTACGCCACGTAGAGTTTGAAGGGGAGTCGGGTAAATGTTTTTACCTTAAGGATGGAGTGCACCTCAATGAGGTAGGGCTACATTTATTTAATTTCCCCCTTCGGGAGGGGATAGAAAAGGCCTTAGCTTTAGGTGGCGGTACTCGCTAGGGAGCGAGTTGTGGCGGAAGTGCTTTCTAGTTTCCGTTGAGGCTTACACCTAATGGAATATGGTGACAGTTATGGAGGTTTAAGTAAAGGAATGTGAGGAACGCCCAGCCCTGGAAGGGGTGGGGGCTTATGATAAAATAAGAGCAAGCACTGAGGTGGATTGTAAATAATGTTGAAAAGTTAAGTTAAAATGTTAATTTATTGGTTGTTAATAAATAAGCTGCGGCCTTTTCTCTCCCAATCAGGTGTTATGTATTTATTGGGCAAGGAACGAGTAGTGGGAAAATGTGGGGTCAACTCCAGTTCACTTGATCAAAAGTTCTTGCTGTGTATGCACTCCAGGCATGTTTCAACTTAAAATTAAATGTTCATAATTCAGATAAAGAATGCAGTTAAAAAAAATACTTCTATTACTGCATTGGCCTCTAGTTATCAGTCTGTCGGACCTGATCCGACAGTGCGGATCAGGTCCGACACACATGACACATGAGCAATACGCTCATCGTATTCAGCATTGCACCAGCAGCTCACAAGAGTTGCTGGTGCAACGCCGCCCCCTGCAGACTCGCGACCAATAGGCCGCCAGCAGGGAGGTGTCAATCAACCCAATCGTACTCGATCAGGTTGATTTCCGGCGATGTTTTTCTGCCTGCTCAGGCGGACAGGTTATGGAGCAGCGGTCTTTGTGACCACTGCTTCATAACTGCTGTTTCTGGTGAGCCTGCAGGCTCGCCAGAAACACGAGGCATCAAGCTCCATTCGGAGCTTGATACATATGCCCCATTGTCTTGATATCATTTGTTGAACAGCATACCTAGGTAAGCTAAGCAGCACATTCGTGTCTTGAGCACTATATGGCAGTAGTGTTTTCAACAATGTATAACACTGGCGTACAAACAGTGACCAGATGGGGATCTTCTGAGATGGTCTCTGTTAGGGAATAGAAGGCACAAGTTTTATATCTATATATATATATATATATACTGTATATATATATGGAAAAACAAGATGTGGAGAAGCGCACAAGAAAGGCACCTCTAGTGAAGCCTGTTGTATATAGGTACAATAAACAATACGAATAAAATCCAACCACTCACGTGATTTAACCTCAATCAATATGAGGTATAGATAAGACACTGGGTATAGTTGATCTCTCCTTCTGCTCTCCTTATCCACTTCCCATAGAAGTCCCTTTGATCCTTGGCTGTAGTTCAACAGTCTCTATATCTCCAGACTGTAATATGGAAATCAATCCACTTATGGACTCTGCTTGTTCAAGAGGATACTCTGGGGGGTAGTTATCAAGCCGTCAACCTCAAATACGCTGGAATTCCGCAGCGTATTTGAGGCGAGGCTGATTCGCCTTAGTTATCAAGCCCTAGATACCGGCAAAAGTAGAATTTAGTGACGTAAGCTTCGATCCGCCGGACTCAGTCCGACACAGATCGATGCTTACGTCACTACAGATGTTCCACACAAGTGCGGCACTATCTGAGTACTTTTGCTAGTTATCAAAAAACTAGCAGGTACGCTCGTCACTTTTCCGGCCCAGCGTACCTGGTTTTCAAACCGCCGCCCTGGAGGCGGCAGATCCCATAGGCATCAATGGGAGTCTGACCATAGCGAAAGTTCATGTTCGCTGCTGCCAGACATCCCATTCATTCCTATGGGAGCTGTCTACACCTAACACCCTAACATGTACCCCGAGTCTAAACACCCCTAATCTGCCCCCCCTACACCACCACAACTAAATAAATGTATTACCCCCTAAACCGCCGCTCCCGGAGCCCACCGCCACTATAATAAACTGATTAACCCCTAAACTGCCGCTCCCAGAGTCCACCGCAAGCTATAATAAATATGTTAACCCCTAAACCGCCGCTCTCGGTCCCCGCCGCAACTATAATATATGTATTAACCCCTAAACCGCCGCTCCCAGACCCCGCCGCCACCTACATGATACATATTAACCCCTATCCTGCCCCCCTATACCGCCGCCACCTATAATAAAGTTATTAACCCCTATCTTGCCGATCCCGGACCTCGCCGCAACTAAATAAATAATTTAACCCCTAAACCGCCGCTCCCGGACCCCGCCTCAACCTATATTAAACTTATTAACCCCTAATCTGCCCCCCTACACCGTCGCCACCTATAATACATTTATTAACCCCTATCCTGCCCCCCACTACACCACCGCCACTATAATAAATTTATTAACCCCTATCCTGCCTCCCCTACACCGGCGCAACTCTAATAAAATTATTAACCCCTAAACCTAAGTCTAACCCTATCCCTAACACCCCCCTAACTTAAATATTAATTAAATAAATCTAAATAATATTTATCTTATTAACTAAATTATTCCTATTTAAAACTAAATACTTACCTTTAAAATAAACCCTAATATAGCTACAATATAAATAATAATTATATTGTAGCTATCTTAGGATTTATTTTTATTTTACAGGCAAATTTCAATTTATTTTAACTAGGTACAATAGCTATTAAATAGTTATTAACTATTTAATAGCTACCTAGTAAAATAAAGAGAAATTAACCTGTAAAATAAAAACTAACCTAAGTTACAATTACACCTAACACTACACTATACTTTAATAAATTATTTCTATTTAAAACTAAATACTTACCTGTAAAATAAACCCTAAGATAGCTACAATGTAATTAATAATTACATTGTAGCTATTTTAGGGTTTATATTTATTTTACAGGTAACTTTGTATTTATTTTAGCTAGTTAGAATAGTTATTAAATAGTTATTAACTATTTAACCCCTTAACGACCAACGACGTATGGGGTACGTCCTGCAAAAAAATGCAGTTAATGACCAAGGACGTACCTCGTACGTCGTTGGTCTTTGAAAGCCCTGGAAGCGATCCTGATCGCTTCCAGCCGCCTTCATGTTATTGCAGTGATGCCTCGATATTGAGGCATCCTGCAATAACAGTTTTGAGCAGTCCGATTTAGAGAGAGCCACTCTGTGGCCCTCTCTGCATTGGCCATTGATCGCGGTGTTCGTTGGTGGGTGGGAGCTTATCCAGGGAGGCGGTGGGCGGCGATCAATGGAGGAGGGGGGCAGGATCGCGTGTGGGGTGCGTGCCAGAATGCGCGCGCATGCACGGGAGCTTGCGCGCGCGCGTGCACGAGGGTGGGTGCACGCGTGTGCAGGTGGGAACCCTACACTATGGAACAAGTATAAGGACTCAGTGGGAGAGACTGAGTGAGAGAGAGGGTATAAATAAATAAAATTAGTAATCTGGGAGAGGGTTGGGGGTTGGGGGTTGTGGGGGGGGCAGCTACACTACAGAAAATAGTTGTTTTTTTAATAAAAAATAAACAAAAATGTTTTTAATTTCAAACTGGGTACTGGCAGACAGCTGCCAGTACCCAATATGGCGCACAATAAGGCGGGGGGGGGGGGGTTAGAGAGCTGTTTGGGGGGGATCAGGGAGGTTGGGGGCTAAGGGGGGATCCTACATAGCAGCATATGTAAATATGCTCAAAAAAATAATAAAAAAGTAAAAGATAGCTTTTATTTTAGTACTGGCAGACTTTCTGCCAGTACTTAAGATGGCGGGGACAATTGTGGGGTTGGGGATGGAAGAGAGCTGTTTGGGAGGGATCAGGGGGTGTAATGTGTCAGGTGGGAGGCTGATCTCTACACTAAAGCTAAAATTAACCCTGCAAGCTCCCTACAAGCTACCTAATTAACCCCTTCACTGCTAGCCATAATACTCGTGTGATGCGCAGCGGCATTTAGCGGCCTTCTAATTACCAAAAAGCAACGCCAAAGCCATATATGTCTGCTATTTCTGAACAAAGGGGATCCCAGAGAAGCATTTACAACCATTTGTGCCATAATTGCACAAGCTGTTTGTAAATGATTTCAGTGAGAAACCTAAAATTGTGAAAAATGTAACGTTTTTTTTAATTTGATCGCATTTGGCGGTGAAATGGTGGCATGAAATATACCAAAATTGGCCTAGATCAATACTTGGGGTTGTCTACTACACTACACTAAAGCTAAAATTATCCCTAAAAGCTCCCTACATGCTCCATAATTAACCCCTTCACTGCTGGGCATAATACATGTGTGGTGCGCAGTGGCATTTAGCAACCTTCTAATTACTAAAAAGCAACGCCAAAGCCATATATGTCTGCTATTTCTGAACAAAGGGGATCCCAGAGAAGAATTTACAACCATTTAAGCCATAATTGCACAAGCTGTAAATAATTTCAGTGAGAAACCAAAAGTTTGTGAAAAAATTAGTAAAAAAGTGAACAATTTTTTGTATTTAATTGCATTTGGCGGTGAAATGGTGGCATGAAATATACTAAAATGGGCCTAGATGAATACTTTGGGATGTCTACTAAAAAAAAATATATACATGTCAAGGGATATTCAGGGATTCCTGAAAGATATTAGTGTTCTAATGTAACTGGCGCTAATTTTGAAAAATAATGGTTTGGAAATAGCAAAGTGCTACTTGTACTTATTGCCCTATAACTTACAAAAAAAGAAAAGAACATGTAAACATTGGGTATTTCTAAACTCAGGACAAAATTTAGAAACTATTTAGCACGGGTGTTTTTTGGTGGTTGTAGATGTGTAACAGATTTTGGGGGTCATAGTTAGAAAAAGTGTGTTTTTTTCAATTTTTCCTCATATTTTATAAAAAAATTTATAGTAAATTATAAGATATGATGAAAATAATGGTATATTTAGAAAGTCCATTTAATGGCGAGAAAAACGGTATATAATATGTGTGGGTACAGTAAATGAGTAAGAGGAAAATTACAGCTAAACACAAACACTGCAGAAATGTAAAAATAGCCTTGGTCCCAAACGGACAGAAAATGGAAAAGTGCTGTGGTCATTAAGGGGTTAATAACTACCTAGCTATCTTAGGATTTATTTTTATTTTACAGGCAACTTTCAATTTATTTTAGCTAGGTACAATAGCTATTAAATAGTTATTAACTATTTAATAGCTACCTAGCTAAAATAAAGAGAAATTAACCTGTAAAATAAAAACTAACCTAAGTTAAAATTACACCTAACACTACACTATCATTAAATTAATTATTCCTATTTAAAACTAAATACTTACCTGTAAAATAAACCCTAAGATAGCTGCAATGTAATTAATAATTACATTGTAGCTATTTTAGGGTTTATATTTATTTTACAGGTAACTTTGTATTTATTTTAGCTAGTTAGAATAGTTATTAAATAGTTATTAACTATTTAATAACTACCTAGCTAAAAGAAATATAAAATTACCTGTAAAATAAATCCTAACCTAAGTTACAATTAAACCTAACACTACACTATCATTAAATTAATTAAATAAATTACCTACAAATAACTACAATTAAATACAATTAAATAAACTAACTAAAGTACAAAAAATAAAAAAAGCTAAGTTACAAAAAATAAAAAAAATAACTTACAAACATTTAAAAAATATTACAACAATTTTAAGCTACTTACACCTAATCTAAGCCCCCTAATAAAATAACAAACCCCCCAAAATAAAAAAAATTCCCTACCCTATTCTAAATTAGAAAGTTCAAAGCTCTTTTACCTTACCATCCCTTAAAATGGCCTTTTGCGGGGCATGCCCCAAAGAATTCTGCTCTTTTGCCTGTAAAAGAAAAATACAACCCCCCCTGAAGATCATCCTACCTTGAGTCGTCTTCACTCAGCCGAGCCACCGATGGAACCGAGGAGGAGATTCGGAGCGGCAGAAGTCATCATCAAAGGGGCGCTGAACAAATCTTCCATCCGATGAAGTCATCATCCAGGCGGCGCTGAAGAAATCTTCCATCTGGGCGATGTCATCTTCCAAGCGGCGTTTTCAATCTTCATCCATCCGCAGCGGAGCGGAGCCATCTTCAGACGAGCCGACGCGGAGCCATCCTCTTCTTCCCGACGATTACTGACAAATGGATATTCCTTTAAGGGACGTCATCCAAGATGGCGTCCCTTCAATTCTGATTGGCTGATAGGATTCTATCAGCCAATCAGAATTAAGGTAGGAAAAATCTGATTGGCTGATTGAATCAGCCAATCAGATTGAAGTTCAATCCGATTGGTTGATCCAATCAGTCAATCAGATTGAGCTCGCATTCTATTGGCTGTTCCGATCAGCGCCCTTTGGATGATGACTTCTGCCGCTCCGGATCTCCTCTTCGGTTCCATCGGTGGCTCGGCTGAGTGAAGACGACTCAAGGTAGGATGATCTTTAAGGGTGTAGTGTTAGTTTTTTTTAAGGGGGGTTTGGGTTAGATTAGGAGTATGTGGGTGGTGGGTTTTAATGTTGGGGGGGGGTTGTATTTTTCTTTTACAGGCAAAAGAGCAGAATTCTTTGGGGCATGCCCCGCAAAAGGCCCTTTTAAGGGCTGGTAAGGTAAAAGAACTTTGAACTTTTTAATTTAGAATAGGGTAGGGAATTTTTTTATTTTGGGCGGTTTGTTATTTTATTAGGGGGCTTAGATTAGGTGTAAGTAGCTTAAAATTGTTGTAATATTTTTTAAATGTTTGTAAGTTATTTTTTTTTATTTTTTGTAACTTAGCTTTTTTTATTTTTTGTACTTTAGTTAGTTTATTTAATTGTATTTAATTTTAGTTATTTGTAGGTAATTTATTTAATTAATTTAATGATAGTTTAGTGTTAGGTTTAATTGTAACTTAGGTTAGGATTTATTTTACAGGTAATTTTGTATTTCTTTTAGCTAGGTAGTTATTAAATAGTTAATAACTATTTAATAACTATTCTAACTAGCTAAAATAAATACAAAGTTACCTGTAAAATAAATATAAACCCTAAAATAGCTACAATGTAATTATTAATTACATTGCAGCTATCTTAGGGTTTATTTTACAGGTAAGTATTTAGTTTTAAATAGGAATAATTAATTTAATGATAGTGTAGTGTTAGGTGTAATTTTAACTTAGGTTAGTTTTTATTTTACAGGTTAATTTCTCTTTATTTTAGCTAGGTAGCTATTAAATAGTTAATAACTATTTAATAGCTATTGTATCTAGCTAAAATAAATTGAAAGTTGCCTGTAAAATAAAAATAAATCCTAAGATAGCTACAATATAATTATTGTTTATATTGTAGCTATATTAGGGTTTATTTTAAAGGTAAGTATTTAGTTTTAAATAGGATTAATTTAGTTAATAAGAGAAATATTATTTAGATTTATGTATTTAATATTTAAGTTAGGGGGGTTTTAGGGTTAATGTTAGACTTAGGTTTAGGGGTTAATAATTTTATTACAGTGGCGGCGGTGTAGGGGGGGCAGGATAGGGGTTAATAACTTTATTATAGGTGGCGACGGTGTAGGGGGGGCAAATTGGGGGTTAATAAGTTTAATATAGGTTGCGGCGGGGTCCGGGAGTGGCGGTTTAGGGGTTAAACTATTTATTTAGTTGCGGCGAGGTCCGGGATCCACAGGATAGGGGTTAATAATTTTATTATAGGTGGCGATGGTATAGGGGGGCAGGATAGGGGTTACTAGGTATAATGTAGGTGGCGGCGGTGTCCGGGAGCGGCGGTTTAGGGGTTAATAACTTTATTGAGTTGCGGGGGGCTCCGGGGGCGCCGGTATAGGGGGTAGAACAGTGTAGTTAGTGTGGGTGCTTAGTGACAGACTAGCAATAAAGCTGGGAAAAAGCCGAAGAGCAGCGAGATCGGATGAGTGATAACTATCACAGTCCGCTGCTCATCGCCCCGTACTTGGTGCGCAGCTTTTTGAAAGCTTTATTGATAACTTTGGCAAACGTATTCAGGTCCGCGGCGGCGATGGTAGGCGAGCTTAGGCGGGCGTATTGGACCGGCGAAGGCAGGTAAAATAGACGCGTTGATAACTACCCCCCTCTCTATTTCCAGACGAAGCAGCAGAGAACTTACAGGCACTTGGGAACTGTTACAAGAGTGGTCATAAACTGACTTTGTTGTCAACAGCCTACTAACTCTAATCATTTATCAAGCTGGACTAGGTCTGTATCCTAGTGACAATCTCTTTTCGTGTGTTCATATTACAGCCTAAGTTACTATACCGAAATTGTATATATGCTTATATAATAACAGCTTTACTGAGTACACATTGGTATCCAGGTACATTACCTAAGGTCTAGCGATATATTCCTAAGCGCAGATTTGCTTCCTTTTCTCTCTCTCTCTCTCTCTCTCTCTCTCTCTCTCTCTCTCTATATATATATATATATATATATATATCTCAACCACGGTTCTCCTGCCATTTTAAACAACTTTCCAGTTTACTTCTATTTTCAAATGTGCCTCATTCTCTTAGTATCCTTTGTTGAAGAAACAGCAATTCACTACTGGGAGCTAGCTGAACCAAGTCAATGACAAGAGGCATATATATGCAGCCACAATCATCAACTACTCCTGAGCCAATCTTGCTTGACTGTTTATTCAAAGGCATTTGTTTATAGGCACAATATAAAGCCAGAGGAAAGGAGATTTAATCTCCAGCAAATGTCTTTATTGTAAGATCTATCAAATTGTGGAAATCCTTGCCTAAGGACGTAGTGAATGCCAATACCTTAAATACATTTTAAAATGGTTTAGATACATTTCTAGCTAAAAACAGAATTCAGGGATATGATTGCTTAAAGGGACAGTCTACTCCAGAATTGTTATTGTTTAAAAAGATGGATAATCCCTTTATTAGCCATTCCCCAGCTTTGCATAACCAGCACTGGAAAATTGCGAAATACCAGTGCACGCAATTGTGCGCTGGTATTTTAAGTGGCCCACAAAACGAACGCGACCTCGCGGTCACATTGCTAGGGACTATACATTCAATAGCGCGCTCTTCCATAGGCCATGTTGGAGCCTCGTTCTCATGCCATGTCTCAGTAGCGCAGCGAAGGGAGTGAGTCGCACAGTGACGGGCAGCAAATGTAAATATATATATGTATAAATAAATATATATATATATATAAGCATATACATATATATTTAAAGGGAACACACAGTTCCCAAAGACCGCAATGTAAAGCTAGCAGTAGCAGTAACCAGCCACTTGTAATGACTGGTTATTTATCGTATGCCCGCAAACGTTCGATTTTGTTCATTTGCGGGCGCTCAATAAATTAGCACTCCAGTTGTAATCTAGTCCTATGTTTGTCTGCTAAGATCATATGGAGAGTGCTAATCAATTAAATCTGCTTTATTTAATATTGCTGGGATGCACCAATATTTTAGGGGCTACAGGCTGCACACGTGTTGCTGTGAAGTCAGTTCAGGAGTGAGAGGATCAGTTTTAGAATAAATAGCAGTATCATCCCCTTCATGTGCAAATGGTCTGTGATGCACAAATGTGTATTCTCAGTGGTCATGATGGATTTCCAGGTTCATGTCATCATGACCTTCTATCTTTGTAGAAGATTTGAAAACAGAGAAAAACCAGAGGCATTGGTTATAAGTAAGCAAATATTAATGGTACAAAAGAACTTGTAATAATTGATTATTGATTATGTTGTACCCTGTATGTTGCCTGTGTTTAGCACTTTCATGGGTGTAGCAGTGTAGGCTTCACAGACACTAGTGAGATTGTGCTGTGAACTGTGGTCTTGCAACCACTGTTAGTGAGATCCACCTCTCTTATGAAGTTTTATCACTGGCCAACAGTGGGTTATGGGATAGGGAGGGGGAAAGGTCAGGCTATTTTAAGGGTGTTTGTAGTGCAGTGTTTAATATGTGTACAGTAATTGCTATATGAAACTTGTGTTTTTGATATGCAAATATAAAAAAACTGTAAATAAAATAGTTATGACTAATTACTAATTAGATTTCTTATTTTTGTATTCTATTTGAAAAGCAGAAGTGAACTGTAGCACATGTTCAGTAGCAATCAATGTCTCAGAAAGTGTAAAGATGAAAATATAGTGCACATTTTAACAATGGAATTTATTTAAAAAAAAAAAAATCTATAAAAAAAATATCAAGAAAATGTTTAGTTTATTTTCAAAGAATCACCATCAATGTATTACATTGCTGGCCTGGAGCTTAAAGGCAACAAACAAAAAAGATGTTTTACTTCACAAATAACAAGAAAAAAAATATGAAGTTTAACAAAACAAACAATTTAATAGTTCATTACTTCTTTTATATTGTGTTGAAAATAATTTAGATTGCCTAAGAAGAATGACTGGCAGGAACACTTTTAAACTGTTAAACATTCAAATGGGCTAAGACAAATTTGGACTTCAAAATGTTTAAAAAAATTATTGACTGTTAGACTATGAAGAATTTATTATTGTTTCAAATAAAGAAATATAAAAAAATAAAATAAAAATGTAACATAACAAAGCATATAACTATATAAATAGCTATTTTTATTTTCTATTAAACACTAATGTATTACTAATACATTTATTTAAACTTACAAACTGTTATTAGTAAAGAAATAAAAAACAAACATGGCACAGCATTAATATAAATTAGTAGCTATTTATTTCACACTTTCATTTTTATGTTGGACTAAGTTTACATAAATATATAAAGTTTAATAATAGTTTCTTAGGCTCTCCGTTTGAGGTCACTATATCTACGCAGACATATTGGGGCCTATTTATTAAAGGTCTTGCGGACCTGATCCGACAGTTCGGATCAGGTCTGCAAGACCTCGCTTAATGCGGAGAGCAATACGCTCTCCGCATTTAACATTGCACCAGCAGCTCACAAGAGCTGCTGGTGCAACGCCGCCCCCTGCTGACTCGCGGCCAGCAGGGAGCTGTCAATCAACCCGATCGTACTCGATCGGGTTGATTTCCGGCAATTCCTGTCTGCCTCATCAGAGCAGGCGGACAGGGTTATGGAGCAGCGGTCTTTAGACCGCTGCTTCATAACTGCTGTTTCTTGCGAGTCTGAAGACTCGCCAGAAACACAGGTCCACAAGCTCCATTCGAAACTTGATAAATGGGCCCCATTGCCTCCACTGACACAAAACATTCTACTCAGTATTTCATAGATGGTTTTGACTCTGAAGTCCTGTTGAACACCACAAAGGGCAAGATTATGATTGGAGCGCTATCATTTGCATGTAAGCAATGTTTGTTTGTGTGCAAGATAAATTGCGCTCGTATTACAAGTTGAAAGTAAGTGTGAACACGTGAGCACAATCGCAACCGCAACCTTAGAGCTCTGGTTGCAAAATAAAAAAGTGTCACAAAACACATCAACAATTAATTACAATGGGGCCTAGTTATCAACGTGTCTACTTTACCTGCCTTCGCCGGCCCAATACGCCCACGTAAGCTCACCTACCATCGCCGCCGCGGACCTGAAAAATTTCGCCTAAGTTATCAAAAAATCTGTCAAAAAGCCGCACACCAAGTACAGGGCGATGAGCAGCGGACTGTGAGAGTTATCACTCATCCGATCTCTCTGCTCTTCGGCTTTTTGACAGCTTTATTGCTAGCCTGTCACTAAGCACCCACACTAACTACACTGTTCTACCCCCTATACCGGCGCCCTCAGAGCCCCCCGCAACTAAATAAAGTTATTAACCCCTAAACCGCCGATCCTAAACTGCCGCTCCTAGACCCCGCCGCAACTCTTATAAATATATTAACCCCTAAACCGCCGCTCCCGGACACCACCGCCACCTACATTATACCTAGTAACCCCTATCCTGCCCCCCCTAAACTGCCGCCACCTATAATAAAGTTATTAACCCCTATCCTGCGGATCCCGGACCTCGCCCCAACTAAATAAATAGTTTAACCCCTAAATCGCCGCTCCCGGACCCCGCCGCAACCTATATTAACCCCTAATCTGCCCCCCTACACTGTCGCCACCTATAATAAATTTATTAACCCCTATCCTGCCCCCCCTACACCGCCGCTACTGTAATAAAATTATTAACCCCTAAACCTAAGTCTAACACTAACCCTAACAACCCCTAACTTAAATATTAATTAAATAAATCTAAATAATATTTCTCTTATTAACTAAATTGATCCTATTTAAAACTAAATACTTACCTTTAAAATAAACCCTAATATAGCTACAATATAAATAATAATTATATTGTAGCTATCTTAGGATGTATTTTTATTTTACAGGCAACTTTCAATTTATTTTAACTATGTACAATAGCTATTAAATAGTTATTAACTATTTAATAGCTACCTAGCTAAAATAAAAAGAAATTAACCTGTAAAATAAAAACTAACCTAAGTTACAATTACACCTAACACTACACTATACTTAAATAAATTATTCCTATTTAAAACTAAATACTTACCTGTAAAATAAACCCTAAGATAGCTACAATGTAATTAATAATTACATTGTAGCTATTTTAGGATTTATATTTATTTTACAGGTAACTTTGTATTTATTTTAGCTAGTTAGAATAGTTATTAAATAGTTATTAACTATTTAATAACTACCTAGCTAAAAGAAATACAAAATTACCTGTAAAATAAATCCTAACCTAAGTTACAATTAAACCTAACACTACACTATCATTAAATTAATTAAATAAATTACCTACAAATAACTACAATTAAATACAATTAAATAAACTAACTAAAGTACAAAAAATAAAAAAAGCTAAGTTACAAAAAATAAAAAAATAAGTTACAAACATTTTAAAAATATTACGACAATTTTAAGCTACTTACACCTAATCTAAGCCCCCTAATAAAATAACAAAGCCCCCCAAAATAAAAAAATTGCCTACCCTATTCTACATTAAAAAGTTACCAGCTCTATTACCTTACCAGCCCTTAAAAGGGCCTTCTGCGGGGCATGCCCCAAAGAAAACAGCTCTTTTGTCTGTAAAATAAAAATACAACCCCCCCCAACATTAAAAACCACCACCCACATACCCCTAATCTAACCCAAACCCCCCTTAACTAAAACTAACACAACCCCCCTGAAGATCATCCTACCTTGAGCCATCTTCAGCCAGCCAATCACCGATGGAACCGAAGAGGAGATCCGGAGCGGCAGAAGTCATCATCCAAAGGGCGCAGAAGAACTCTTCCATCCGATTGAAGTCAACATCCAGGCAGCGCTGAAGAGGCCTTCCATCCGATAGAATTCTTCATCCATGCGGCGTCTTCAATCTTCATCCATCCAGAGCGGAGCCATCTTCAGACGAGCCGACGCGGAGCCATCCTCTTCTTCCCGACGACTAACGACAAATGAAGGTTCCTTTAAGGGACGTCATCCAAGATGGCATCCCTTCAATTCCGATTGGCTGATAGGATTCTATAAGCCAATCGGAATTAAGGTAGGAAAAATCTGATTGGCTGATTGAATCCTGAAGATCTCCCTACCTTGTCTTCACTACGCCGGGTATCACCGATCCATCCAGAAGAGGCTCCGAAGTCTTCATCCGAGCCCAAGCGGGGGCTGAAGAGGTCCATCATTGGGCTGAAGAGGTCCATCATCGGGCTGAAGAGGTCCATCATCCGGCTGAAGTCTTCTATCAAGCGGCATCTTCAATCTTCTTTCTTCCGGATCCATCTTCATCCCGCCGACGAGGAACATCCATCCTGGCAGACGACTTCCCGACGAATGATGGTTCCTTTAAGAGACGTCATTCAAGATGGCGTCCCTCGAATTCCGATTGGCTGATAGGATTCTATCAGCCAATCGGAATTAAGGTAGGAAAAATCTGATTGGCTGATTGAATCAGCCAATCAGATTGAAGTTCAATCCGATTGGCTGATCCAATCAGCCAATCAGATTGAGCTCGCATTCTATTGGCTGATCGGTGTAATTGTAAGTGTTAGGTGTAATTGTAACTTAGGTTAGTTTTTATTTTACAGGTTAATTTCTCTTTATTTTAACTAGGTAGCTATTAAATAGTTAATAACTATTTAATAGCTATTGTACCTAGTTAAAATAAATTGAAAGTTGCCTTTAAAATAAAAATAAATCCTAAGATAGCTACAATATAATTATTATTTATATTGTAGCTATATTAGGGTTTATTTTAAAGGTAAGTATTTATTTTTAAATAGGATTAATTTAGTTAATAAGAGAAATATTATTTAGATTTATTTAATTAATATTTAAGTTAGGGGGTGTTAGGGTTAGTGTTAGACTTAGGTTTAGTGGTTAATAATTTTATTACAGTGGCGACGGTGTAGGGGGGGCAGGATAGGGGTTAATAAATTTGTTATAGTGGCGACGGTGTAGGGGGGCAGGATAGGGGTTTCGCTATGGTCAGACTCCCATTGATTCCTATGGGATCCGCGGCCTCCAGGGCGACGGTTTGAAAACCAGGTACGCTGGGCCGGAAAAGTGCCAAGCGTACCTGCTAGTTTTTTTGATAACTAGCAAAAGTAGTTAGATTGTGCCGCACTTGTGTGCGGAACATCTGTAGTGACGTAAGCATCAATCTGTGTTGGACTGAGTCCAGCGGATCGAAGCTTACGTCACAAAATTCTACTTTTGCCGGTGTCTAGGGCTTGATAACTAAGGCAAATCAGCCTCGCCACAAATACGCTGCGGAATTCCAGCGTATTTGAGGTTGACGGCTTGATAACTAGGGGCCAAAGTAGTTATCCTCATAATAACGCTATCTAGTAAAAATTATTTAAAAAAATTATTGCACAAAAATAATTCTAAAGGCTCAAAGGTAATAAATCTCTGGCGTTAGAAGAAAAAAAGGACTGCAAAGGGCTTTAACAATGAGATACATACATATACATGTCTAAATATACTGTATGTCTAAATATGTATACATACAGTCATGGCCAAAAATATTGGCACCCTGCATTTCTGTCAGATAATGCACCATTTCTCCCAGAAAATTGTTGCAATTACAAATGTTTAGGCATTCTCATATTTATTTCTTTTGTTTGTATTGGTATGACACATAGGGGGATATTTATCAAAGGTCTGGCGGACCTGATCCGTCAGTGCGGATCAGGTCCGCCAGACCTCGCTGAATGCGGAGAGCAATACGCTCTCCGTATTCAGCATTGCACCAGCAGCTCTTGTGAACTGCTGGTGCAACGCCGCCCCCTGCAGATTCACGGCCAATCGGCCGCCAGCAGGAGGGTGTCAATCAACCCGATCGTACTTGATCAGGTTGAAATGCAGCAATGTCTGTCCGCCTGCTCAGAGCAGGAGGACAGGTTATGGAGCAGCAGTCTTTAGACCGCTGCTTAATAACTGGTGTTTCTGGCGAGCCTGCAGGCTCGCCAGAAACACGGGCCCTCAAGCTCCATCCGGAGCTTGATAAATGGGCCCCAAAAAGTGAAGAGAAAAAAGCTAAATCTGACACATTCCATGCAAAACTCCAACAATTTACTGGACAAAATTATTGGCACCTTCCCAAAATTGTAATGTAATTGCATTCCAAGTTTGTGATGCTCCTGTAATTTGTAATTAAACTTACCTGTATTAAATATCAAGCGCTGACAATATAGAAATCACAAAAGCAACCAGTTAAAATGATGAAACATTTACTCAAACTTTCTGTTGTGTGTCTCTGTGTGCCACACTGAGCATGGAGAAGAAAAAGAAATTTGATAACAAAAATTGTGGAAAAGCATGGACAATCTCAAAGTTATAAGTCCATCTCCAGAGATCTTAATGTTCCTGTGTCCACTGTGCGCAACATTGTCAAGAAGTTTACAGCCCATGGCACTGTAGCTAATTTCCCCGAACGTGGACAAAAGAGAAAAATAGATCAAAGATTGCAACAAAAGATTGTTTGAATGGTGGATAAAGAACCTTGATTAACTTCCAGACAAATTCTAACTGACCTTCAGGCACAGGGTGCAAATGTGTCAGCTTGCACTATACGTCGCCATCTGAATGAAAAGGGACGCTATAGTAGGAGACCTGGGAGGACCCCACTGCTGACACAGAAACATAAAAAAGCCAGATTGGAGTTCGCCAAAACTCACCTGAGGAAGCCAAAATCCTTTTGGGAGAATGTGCTGTGGACAAACTAAACAAAATTACAGCTTTTTGGTAAAGCCCATCATTCTACTTTTTACAGAAAGAGAAATGAGGCTTTTAAAGAAAAGAATACAATCCCTACAGTAAAACATGGTGGAGTTTCACTGATGTTTTTGGGTAACTTTGCTGCTTCAGGCACTGGATGTCTTGACTGTGTGCATGGCATTATGAAATCTGAAGTCTACCAAAGAATTATGTGGTGCAATGTAGGGTCCAGTGTCAGAAAGTTGGGTCTCCGTCAGAGGTCATGGGTCTTACAGCAAGACAATGACCCAAAGCACACGTCAAAAAGCACCCAGAAATGGTTTAAGACAAAGCTTTGGAGAGTACTGAACTGCGGTCAGGTTAGCGAACTTAAGAACACGATGTTAGCTTTTTTCCAACTTTTTTTGCTCCATTGACTTCTACGAGGAATAGATTATCGTGCGTATGATATTCTAATTGATCTAGAAGTAAGCTGTTTTCAAGATTCAGGTTAGCGTGAGAGTGATATCTTTTTACTTTCAACTCGTAATACGAGTGGAAACTGATGTGCACAAAACGTTTACTTCTATCACAATTAGCACTCTAGCATAAGCGCTAAATAGCGATCCACTCTTAATCTGGCCCTAAATTTTTTAACTTTGTATTTACTATAAATATTTCACTTTCCAATAATCTTCACATAGGGAAATATGTTTCTAAGTATTTCTAAATAGAAGGGTGTTAGTTTTCCCCCACTATTTTGCTCCATTGATTTCTTAGGGGGAATACATTAAGGCTCACGCTATATCCTAAGTTCTGCTTTTTTAATGCATTGGGTTTAGCGCTCATGAAAAAACTGTTCACTTTCAACTTGCAATACGAGTGCTACACGACGTGTACAAAAATCTTACTTGTAGCAGTGCTGTAATCTGGCCCAGATTTAATTAATTTACAACTTCAAAATGTTTCCCTAAAGCCAAAAATGTTTTTCTTTTAGTATAGTAATTCTATTTTTGAAGCTTAACAATATTTTTAACTATAGACTCTGACTATTACCTTCTGAACCATACAATTCCAAAAATGAAGACACCATAAAGGGCATATGTGAATATGCAAGCAACCCTAAGGTTTAACTATTATTATTTCATTAAGTAGTCAATGTAATGTCATCTGGTAAGGGAGCGCTGACCATGAAAGCCAGATCGCCAATATAGACAGTGCCACATTATATATATATATATATATGTATACAGTATATATATATATATATATATATATATATATATATATATATATATATATATATATACATATCCAAAGTCGCCTACATCACAACAAGTTGTTTGGAAGGGTTTCAAGAAAAAAGCCTCTCTTTCACAAACATACACTTATCTCGCACATACAGACACACTCCTCTCTCTCAGGCACATACACTCATCTCGCACATACAGACACACTCCTCTCTCTCAGGCACATACACTCATCTCTCTTTTACACAGACACACTCCTCTCTCACACACACATACACTTATCTCTCTTTTTCTCTCTCTCACACACACATACACTTATCTCTCTCTCTTTCTCTCTCACACAGACACACTCCTCTCTCACATACACAATCACTCATCTCTCTCACACACATAGGGGCCGATTTATTAAAAGTCGGACGGACATGATCCGCTGTAGCGGATCATATCTGCCCAACATCGCTAAATGCCAACAGCATAATATTTAACATTGCACAAGCATTTCTAATGAAATGCTTGTGCAATGCCGCCCCCTGCAGATTTGCGGCCAACCGGCCATTAGTAGGGGGTGTCAATCATTCAGATCGTATCCGTTTGGGATGATTACTGTCCGCCACCTTAACTAATGTTTCCAGCGATCTGGAAACTACGGGGGAAGATTGCAGCATCTACCCCATACACTCATCTCTCTCTCACACACAGACACACTCCTCTCTCACACACACATACATTCCTCTCTCTGTTTCTCTCTGACACATACATACACTCATCTCTCTTTCTCTCTCTCTCTCTCTCTCTCACACACACACACACACAGACACACTCTCTTGTGAACTGCTTGTGCAATGTCGCTCCCTGCAGATTCACGGCCCTATACGATCGGGCGAATTGATGTCCGCAGCCTCAGAGCAGGTGGATAAGTTATGGAGCAGCGGTCTTTAGACTGCTGCTTCATAACTCCTGTTTCCGGTGAACCTGAAGGCTTGCGCGGACACAGGGGAAATAGCGGCAATACAGCCATTCATAAATTGGCTCCAAGGAGTTAACATCATGTACAGAAGCTGAGTTCATGAGTTTAGAGAAACAGGGGCATCAAGCTCCATTTGGAGCTTGATAATTCAGCCCCATACACTCATCTCCCTCTCACACACAGACACACTCCTCTCACACACACATAGGGGCATAGCTATCAAGCTCCGTATGGAGCTTGAGGGCCCGTGTTTCTGGCGAGCCTTCAGACTCACCAGAAACACCAGTTATGAAGCAGCGGTCTAAAGACCGCTGCTCCATAACCTGTCCTCCTGCTCTGAGGAGGCGGACACACATTGTCGCAATTCAACCCGATCAAATACAATCGGGTTAACACCCCCCTGCTAGCGGGCGCAAATCTGCAGGGGGCGGCGTTGCACCAGCAGTTCACAAGAGCTGGTGGTGCAATGCTGAATGCGGAGAGAGAGATAGAGAGAGAAAGAGAGAGAAAGAGAGAGAGAGAGAGAAAAAGAGCGAGAGAGAAAGAGAGGGAGGAAGGGATAGATAAAGAGGGAGAGTGAGCAAGAGTAAGGGAAAGAGAGGAGAAGAGAGAGAGGGGAGTGAGTGGAGAGAGGAAGATAGAGAGGGGGTAGATAGAGAGAGAGAAAGAGAGAGAGAGAGGAAGAGAGAGAGAGGATGGGTAGGGTAAAAGTTAACACTTTCAACAAATCTTCAACAAAAGCTGCCAAATGGATATTCTACAAAATGTTGCAAGGATGTTTACTTCAGAGATGTCCACAGTAAATTAAATTTAGGAGCTCAATGACTCAGTGGCTAAAAAGCACAGCTCTAGTGCTAGATAAAGGCAGATCTCCATAAGTTATGCATTTTAACAATGCAAAGGAAACAAAAAACTTTAAGTCTCTTAACTAATTATAAATGGAACATAAACTATTATCTCTGATCTAAACAGTTTTTTGAGTGATTTCAATAAAAATACTAAAAATACAATTAATGGTTTAAAACAAATAGCACAGCTTGGAAATGCAATGCCAAGATATATACCAAAGATTATGCTATGTATGGTTATGTCTTGAAAACCTGTCCAAAAGCTCCATCAGAAATGTCATAGTTGACAACAGCCAAGGGGGCCGAATTATCAATGTCTGGTGGACATAATACGCTGTAGCGTATCTGTTACAAAAGCATTAGGTTTCATTGTGTACCATTAAGTGCTATGTGACAGACCCTTCGGTCAGAACTGAAAGAGTTAACTTTGTTCAGCTTCAAGAAGCTATTTTCTAAATACAAGTTTGCTGGCAATTAAGTTTAGTGATAAACATTCCCATTGTCTAATCACCTCCAGAGTCAGACTGCTAGTTGATAAGATGGACTGCATTGTTTTCTTGTGTGTAATTTGTTATCTGCTGAAGTAATGTAATTCTATTGTGGCCTGTCAAAGGATGTTGTCTCTCTATCTAAATGTACCAAATGTGTGATTGGGGATTTTATGCCTCCCCCTGCGAGTGTCCTTTTTGCATGTAACCTCAATAAAAAGCAGGCTGGGCATCCCAGTCCTGAGTTCTTGGTTGTCCCTCAATCGCAGCGTTGACTCGTTTTTGTGGGCAGAAGGGTATCCTAGCTGTACTACAGCTAGGGGGATTTTTCTTCATTTGCGAGACTCGTATAGAATACTATGGAAAGCAGCTTCTCCCCTCTTCAGCAATAGGAATCCAGGCTACTAAGCGGTCCATCTCTCAGCGAGACTAAGGGTAACCGTAACATTTGGCAGCAGCGGTGGGATTATCCAGTTACAAAAAATTGAAGCGTACCACCCTAAAGGATTTACTTGAAAGCAGAGGGGGGTACGCCAGCAACCGGCCGAGGAGAGAGCTGATTGCAGAATTGACCGAACTGGATCAGAGCTTCACAATGGCGGAAACACCGACCACGATTAGTGATGAAAAAACCAGGATTGTTCGGGAGAGGCTCTCACTATACGGGCCGAACCCCTCTATGGAATTGGTACAGCAGTTGATGGCGGAAGCGGACGAGGATATACGAAAGACTCGAGCCCACGAACTCAACCTAGCGAACGCACACCGCAATGCTGAAGCCCCGCAGGTAATCATCCCTGTCGAAAATACTGGGAGGCCCAAGATACCCTATGCGGCATTTCGACCCTTCATAGAGAACGAGACAGGGATTGATGAATATTTGGCGGACTTCGAAAGGCAATGTGCCCTGCACCAGATTCCCAACAGAGAGTAGCCCACGATATTGTCTGGGAGACTATCCGGGCGAGCCCTGGAAGCCTTTCGTACTCTGGGTGCTGAGGAAGTGACACAGTATGAGCTAGTTAAGGAGACACTGTTACGACGGTACGCGGTAACTCCGGACACGTATCGCCGACAGTTTTGGGGCACGAAAAAGAAGCCTAACGATACCCATATGGAATGGGCGCACCGAATGCGGAGAGCGGTAAATGAGCTGGATGAGCGGAAGTAAAGCGGTGACTGGTGAGGAAATTTTACAATTGTTTCTCTTAGAACATTTTTATAATGGCATGGAACAGCAAGGGAAGGAATGGCTGCGAGACAGGCGACCTTCTACCTTAGAAGAAGCAGCCAAATTGGCCGATGAACATTATGACTCCCGTCTTAACGAACCCACGAATTACCGAGCTCCAGCACGGGTCGAACCCAGAGAGGTTTACCGTGCACTCCCTCATGCTGAATTCCGAGCCCCGGTGCCCGCAGGGCCCGCCCGACACTCAGGACCACCCAATAACAGCTCAGAGCGTCCCAGACCGACTTGCCACCGATGCAAGCAACCAGGGCATTTCATGGCTAGCTGCCTCCTTAATACGCACCAGACACCCAGGAATTACAATTACCCCTCTGGGTCATATCGTCCGGCCCTCTGTGTTAACCAAGAGGCCCCTATGGAGGAATATTTGGGGGCGCTTCACGAGGCGGACCCTGTATATGCTGCCTCAGATAACCGCCAGCACCATCGGCAGAAGGTATGGCTTGAGGGGCGATCTACCAAGGGATTGAGAGACACAGGGGCTACTATCACGCTGGTACAGAGTCATTTGGTGCCGGAGCACAAGCGATCCGGACAGACTGTGGCAGTTAGAGTGGCGGGGGGGGGATGTGTACAAAATTCCAACAGCTAAAGTGCATCTTGATTGGGGAGCGGGAAAGGGGGCTGTGAACGTGGGCATAATGGATAATTTACCTGCCGAAGTACTACTGGGCAACGATTTGGGCCCCATGACTTCTGCGTATGCTCTAGTATACAACAACGAGGCGGACCCAGTGACTACACGAGCCCAAGCCCGGACGGAGCGAGAACTCTCACCAGTGCGGGAGACACAGGTAAGACCTACCCCGACCTTGCCTGACATATTAGGCCCCATACCCTGGGACACCCCAGATGCTTTCGAGACAGAGTCTAAGACTGACCCGACCTTACAAAAGTACCGGGAACGAGCAGAGACTGGAGGGGGCAGGGCAGATAACGAAACATTTTTATGGGAAAAAGGGAAACTATACCGCTTGACAGAGAAAAGGGGACAGCGTAGGCGGCAGCTGGTAGTGCCCCACAAATACCGTCAAGAAATCCTCAACATAGGCCACGACATCCCCTTAGCAGGCTACCTAGCCGTAACCCGTACCCTACACCGCATTACTCACACGTTCTTTTGGCCAGGGGTACACGCTGATGTTAGAACTTACTGTAATACTTGCAATGTGTGTCAACGAGTAGGAAGGCGAGGCGATCACCCTAAAGCCCATCTAGTAAATATGCCCATTGTAGAGGAACCCTTCAGCCGGGTTGCTATTGACCTAGTGGGACCACTGGCTACCCCTAGTCCCTCCGGTAAGCGCTACATTCTTACCGTAGTGGACTACGCTACCAGGTACCCAGAGGCTGTCGCCCTATCCAACATACAAGCGGATACGGTAGTGAATTCACTAGTACAGGTGTTCTCCTGGGTAGGATTTCCAAAAGAAATCCTATCCGACCGAGGCACCCAATTTACGGTTGAATTGACCCAACAACTCTGGCAGGTTTGCAAAATTAAGTCCCTCCTAAGCTCCCCATACCACCCCCAGACGAACGGGCTGTGTGAGAGGTTCAATGGGAATCTCAAGCAAATGCTCAAGACGTTCACTCAAGAATACCGAGACTGGGAACGCTTCCTGCCGCACCTCCTATTTGCTTATCGGGAGGTGCCCCAGGAAACGACAGGGTTCTCTCCCTTCGAGTTGCTCTACGGAAGAAAGGTACGGGGACCCCTAAACCTGATCCAGGAGCACTGGGAGGGAGAGATGGAGACTGACGGTGTCCCCATTGTGCCATACGTGCTCGAACTCAGGGACCGAATGGAGCAATTAGCCAAATCAGTGTGGGCTAATCTCCAGTTGGCCCAGAGAAGACAGAAAGTATGGTACGATCGGTGGGCCCGAAAGAGAATCTTCACCATAGGACAAAAGGTGTTAGTACTTAAGCCGGTGAAGACAGACAAATTGCAGGCGTCCTGGCAGGGCCCCTACCAGATCATAGAGAAAAGGGGAGACACCACTTATGTGATAGCTAGCTGCCACGACAACAATCTTAGAAAGACATTCCATGTAAACATGCTCAAGGAATATTTTGAGTGACCAGAGAACGTGACGGCCGTATGTTGTTCCCCTCAGGAAGACCCCGACAGTCTACCCATTCCAGACCTATTAGAAAAGAGTCTCCCCACAGGTATAGTAGCTCAGGTTCAGATAGGAGACCGACTTAGGCCCACTGAAAGGGAGCAGCTCAACCAACTCCTACAGTCCAAACACCTCACCTTCTCCCCGAAGCCAGGGTACACTACCTTAACCACCCACCAGGTAGATACTCCGGGACAAGCTCCCTTACGCCAGGCTCCGTACCGAATCCCCGAAGCAGTTAGGACAGGAATGAAGAAGGAGATCGATGAGATGCTCCAACTCAGGGTAATTGAGCCCTCCGATAGTCCCTGGGCCTCCCCAGTTGTCTTGGTGCCCAAGAAAGATGGGACAACCCGGTTCTGCGTAGACTATCGGAGGCTCAATGAAAAGACAGTGACGGACGCTTACCCTATGCCCAGGGTAGACGAGCTACTCGATCGTATAGCCAGGGGAAATTACCTGACCACTATTGACCTCTGCAAAGGTTACTGGCAGATTCCCCTGGCCCCGGAGGCTATCCCCAAGTCGGCCTTCGTCACCCCATTCGGCTTATATCAGTTTAGGGTAATGCCGTTTGGGATGAAGAATGCCCCAGCTACATTCCAGCGCTTGGTGGATAGGCTCCTGGATGGCTTCCAGAGTTTTGGTTGCGCCTACCTGGACGACATAGCGATCCACAGTGAGTCCTGGGAGGACCACTTAGCTCACGTAGGAATGGTTCTGGATCAGATCCGGGCTGCTGGCCTGACTCTGAAGCCAGAAAAATGCCACTTTGGGATGCCGAGGTACAGTACCTGGGTCACCGGGTGGGGTGTGGAAAGCAGCGACCAGAGCCGGCCAAGATAGAAGCTGTCGCCAATTGGCCCACACCCATCACTAAGACTCAGGTCCTAGCCTTCCTGGGCACGGCAGGGTACTATAGACGGTTCGTACCAGACTACAGCACACTTGCCAAACCCCTGACGGACTTGACCAAGAAGAACTTACCTCGACAGGTCCTGTGGTCTCCCCACTGTGAAACGGCTTTCCAGGCTCTCAAAAATGCTCTAATTAACGCTCCTGTCTTGGCGGGCCCCAGCCCTTAACAAACATTTTATCGTCCATACAGATGTTTCCATGTTCGGGCTGGGAGCCGTCCTCAGCCAAGTAGGCGAAGACGGAGGGGAGCATCCAGTTGCCTACATCAGCCGGAAGCTCCTGCCCCACGAAGTCAGCTATGCAGCGGTCGAAAAGGAGTGTTTGGCTTTGGTGTGGGCATTAAAGAAATTGACTCCCTATTTATATGGGCAGGAGTTCACTCTGGTCACCGACCATAACCCGTTGGTGTGGCTGAACCGGGTCTCTGGAGATAACGGCAGGCTATTATGTTGGAGTTTATCGTTGCAACCCTTCAATTTCACCATTACTTACAGACCTGGGAAACAGAATGGCAACGCCGACGGGTTGTCCAGACAAACCGACCTCAGCCCCGCATAACCAGCGGTCTGGACAGCCTTAGTCTGCCCCGAAAAGGGGTCAGACCATGTCTGCCAGAGTGTTCCACAGAAAGGGAGAACTGTTACAAAAGCATTAGTTTTCATTGTGTACCATTAAGTGCTATGTAACAGACCCTTCGGTCAGAACTGAAAGAGTTAACTTTGTTCAGCTTCAAGAAGCTATTTTCTAAATACAAGTTTGCTGGCATCAGCTCTAATTAAGTTTAGTGATAAACATTCCCATTGTCTAATCACCTCCAGAGTCAGACTGCTAGTTGATAAGATGGACTGCATTGTTTTCTTGTGTGTAACTTGTTATCTGCTGAAGTAATGTAATTCTATTGTGGCCTGTCAAAGGGCGTTGTCTCTCTATCTAAATGTACCAAATGTGTGATTGGGGATTTTATGCCTCCCCCTGAGGTGTCAATCTGCCCGATCGTATAGGATCGGGCGGATTGATGTCCGCAGCCTCAGAGGTAGCGGATTAGTTAAGGAGCAGCGGTCTTAAGACCGCTGCTTCTTAACTCCTGTTTCCGGTGAAACTGAAGGCTTACTCGGAAACAGGGGGAATAGGGGCAATACAGCTATTCATAAATCAGACCCAAGGAGTTAACATCACGTACAGAAGCTGAGATTATGAGTTATATTGCAGCTAAAATTTGAAGACTGCAGCATGGAATGATGTGTAACTGCAGCTGGAGTATTTCTATACAGCTGACAGTTACACCTTGCATTGCAGCATTTATGTGTACACAGGCTTGAAACAAAGCTTTCAGTACTCATCCAGCCATTTAGGTGTCTCACATATGAGGGGCCTAATAACAGTAGCATCCTGCGCATGGGTATTATAATTTAAATATATTCAAAGGTTGAAAGAAAAACAAAATACAATAAAAAGAAAGAAAAAAAAAGTTCCTGCTTCCTAAGTCATCCACTATAATTATGTAGTTGTCTGCATTTTTCAAGCACTGTATATATATTTATACACTTTTGAGGCCTTTCCAGTCAGATACTTTAAACTTTTCAATGTAATTTTTAATCAATTTTAAAATGTTCTACAGCACAACCCTCCTGTCAACCGCCTGGGTGCAAGGATATAAATCTTATACTCCACTAAACAAATGCACTCACAGGACTTATTTCAAATACATCAATGTTTAATGTAACGCTTTCTGAGAAAACTTCCCCCTTCATCAGCATGATGATGATGCTGATGAAGGGGAAGTTTTCTCCGAAAACGTTACATTAAACATTAATGTATTTGAAAGAAGTCCTGTGAGTGCATTTGTTTAGTGGAGTGTATATATATATATATATATATATATATATATATACATAAAAAAGCAGGAGCGCTGCAGCTAAAGGTAGATAGGACTAAATAATAAAATAATGAAAAACAAGTGAGTGAGCCAAACTGAAATTAATAGTGTGGATCAAACTAATGATAAACATGTATATGTGCAAAAGTAAATGCGCAAAGATAGATAATAATGGCTATGCCAATATTTTATAAAGATACAATATAAACAATATAAAAAACAAACAATATATCAGCTAAAAACGGACGCCATAGGAATGCCATAGGAATCAATGAGAGTCGGAAAGCAGCGAGAGATTATGTTCGCTGCAGCCCGATATCCCATTGATTCCTATGGGAATGTGTACACCTAACACCCTAACATGTACCCCGAGTCTAAACACCCCTAATCTGCCCCCCCTAAACCGCCGCCACCTACATTATACTTATTAACGCCTAATCTGCCGCCCTGACACCGCCGCCACCAAAATAAAACTTATTAACCCCTATCCCGCCACTCCCGGACCCCGCCTCAACTAAATAAACTTATTAACCCCTAAACCGCCGCTCCCGGAGCCCACCGCCACATACATTATACTTATTAACCCCTAATCTTCCGCCCCCTACACTGCCGCCACCTACATTATATTTATTAACCCCTAATCTGCATCAGCCAATAGGATTTTTCCTACCTTAATTCCGATTTGCTGATAGAATTCAAGATCTTGGATGACGTCATTTAAAGGAACCTTCATTCTTCAGTTGGACGTCATTTGAAGAGGATGCTCCGCGTCGGATGTCTTGAAGATGGAGCCGCTCCGCGCCGGATGAATGAAGATAGAAGATGCCGCCTGGATGAGGACTTCTGCCCGTCTGGAGGATCACTTCTGCCCGTCTGGAGGATCACTTCTGCCCGTCTGGAGGACCACTTCTGCTGGCTTTGTGGAGGACTTCGGCCCGGTTGGGTATAAACTAAATTGTATTTAGTTTAGGGAATTCATTTAATTATAGTGTAGTGTTAGGTGTAATTGTAACTTAGGTTAGGTTTTATTTTACAGGTATATTTGTCTTTATTTTAACTAGGAAGTTATTAAATAGTTAACTATTGTACCTAGTTAAAATAAATACAAACTTGCCTGTAAAATAAAAATAAACTCTAAGCTAGCTACAATGTAACTATTAGTTATATTGTAGCTATCTTAGGGTCTATTTTATAGGTAAGTATTTAGTTTTAAATAGGATTTATTTAGTTAATGATAGTAATATTTATTTAGATATCTTTAAATTATATTTAAGTTAGGGGGGGTGTTAGGGTTAGGGTTAGACTTAGGTTTAGTGGTTAATAAATTTAATATAGTGTTGGCGACGTTGGGGGCGGCAGATTAGGGGTAATAAATGTAGGTAGGTGTAGGGGGGGCAGATTAGGGGTTAATAAGTATAAGGTAGGTGGCGGCGGTGTAGGGGGGCAGATTAGGGGTTAATAAGTATAATGTAGGTGGCGGCGGTGTAGGGAGGGCAGATTAGGGGTTAATAAGTATAATGTAGGTGGCGGCGGTGTAGGGGGGGCAGATTAGGGGTTAATAAGTATAATGTAGGTGGCGGCGGGGTCCAGGAGCGGCGGTTTAGGGGTTAATAATTGTATTTAGTTGCGGCAGGGTCCGGGAGCGGTGGTTTAGGGGTTAAACACTTTATTTTGTTGCGGTGGGCTCCGGGAGCGACGGTTTAGGGGTTAATACATTTATTAGAGTTGTGGAGGGGTCCGGGAGCAGCAGTTTAGGGGTTAAACCCTTTATTAGCATTGCGGCAGGGTCCGGGAGCGGCGGTTTAGGGGGTAAACAGTATAGTATAGTGTGGGTGTTTAGTGACAGGGTACCAAGAAAGCTGAAAAAAGCAGAAGAGCAGCGAGATCGATGACTGTTAGTTAACAACAGTTGCTGCTAACTTTGGAGAACGTATTCAAGTCCGCGGCCGCGATGTTAGGCGATCTTAGGCAAGCGTATTGGTGCCGTAGAATGCAAGAAAGTCGACGCTTTGATAAATAGATGCCCATATGTCTTTTATGGTCTGAGGAAGGGGTTAAAACCCCCGAAACGTCACATTAAAGAAACTGTCTTCAAAACCGGAGAGTGACTAATTATTCTGGATTTATATATATATATATATATATATATATATATATATATATATATATATATATTTAAATTTAAAAATAAAAAGAAAATTTTCTTCTAGTGGACAGCATAGGAAGTTAAATATGCTCCTGCCTAGCCTTGTTAAGCAGGTGAATTTGGTAGGTGTTGATACTTTAGAGGTGGTCATTCAGGGGCTTTTGTGCACAAAATACTTTTTTTGAGTGGAACAGTTGCTTGGATATGGATTCTGTGGTGGGTGGGTGACTCATTGTCTTTCTCCCATCTAGCCTTATAGAATGGATTTTATTTCTCTCACCTATTCTTGTAGGAAAGGTTCATTTGTTTGGGGTGGCTACTTGGGAAGTAGGTGTTCTGGACCTTTTTTGTGCAAAACTTTTTTGACCGGAACAGCCATGTTGATGTGGATTCTGTGGTGGGTGTGTGGCTCACTTTCTCTCTCCCACCTAGTCTTGTAGAACAATTACATTTAGTTGGTCTGAGTACTTGGGAAGTGGGTCTTTTTTCACAAAATGCCTTCCTCTCCTGCCGACCCGCGGCTTCCGGGTACGTTATGTGGCCGACAGCAATCAACCCAGAACTGCTTGTGCAATGATAAATGCAGACAGTGTATGCTGTCGGCATTCAGCGATGTCAGGCAGACATGATCGCTGTAGCGTATCATGTCCATCCGACAGATTGTAAAATGGCCCCATCGTCTGAAATATTAAAGAAAAAGTTTGTGTTTCATATCCCTTTAAGCAGTGATGACAATGGATTTGGAATGCAATAGGTTAATGTCACACATGTAAATGAGCATTCCCCTTACACAATGAACAAAGGGGTTAATTCAAAATAATTTTATTGTAGCCTTAAGAGGTGTGAAAGTTCTCTTTATTATGTCAGTTTCAGGTGACCTCCCAGTTTTTATCCTAATAAATACTTAAACCGCAAAAAAAAAGACCTTTTGGGAACTTTCTAGTGAAAACATCTTCGCAGCTGTGGAGCTTTTAGTGTGCAAATACATTTTGCATTGTTGCAAAAAACATGCTAATCAATTCAGGGTTAGATTATGAGTGGCAGGCTAATTGTAATGCACAAGCGATATCAGTTTTTTTCTGCTAGCACATTTTACGAGCTTAAAATAAATGCATTTACTTGAGCACAAACTAATTTAGAGCACGTCAGGTTATAGTGACTTGAGAGCTTTCGTATAGGTTAGGGGAAGAAAAAAAGTTGCATTAAACACAATCGCCTAGATTTAGAGTTCCGCGTTAGCCATCAAAACCAGTGTTAGGGGGTCCTAATGCTGGTTTTTACCACCCGCTGGTATTTGGAGTCAGTCAGGAAAGGGTCTAACGCTCACTTTGCAGCCGCGACTTTTCCATACCGCAGATCCCCCTACGCCAATTGCGTATCCTATCTTTTCAATGGGATCTTTCTAACGCCGGTATTTAGAGTCTTGGCTGAAGTGAGCATTAGAAATCTAACGACAAAAATCCAGCCGCAGAAAAAAAACAGGAGTTAAGAGCTTTTTGGGCTAACGCCAGTTCATAAAGCTCTTAACTACTGTGGTCTAAAGTACACTAACACCCATAAACTACCTATGTACCCCTAAACCGAGGTCCCCCCACATCGCCGCCACCCTATTAAATTTTTTTTAACCCCTAATCCGCCGACCGCACACCGCCGCCACCTACGTTATACTTATGTACCCCTAATCTGCTGCCCCTAACACCGCCGACCCCGATATTATATTTATTAACCCCTAATCTGCCCCCCACAACGTCGCCGCCAGCTACCTACAATAATTAACCCCTAATCTGCCGACCGGACCCCACCGCTACTATAATAAATGTTTTAACCCCTAATCCGCCTCACTCCCGCCTCAATAACCATTAATAAATAGTATTAACCCCTAATCTTCCCTCCCTAACATCACCGACACCTAACTTAAATTATTAACCCCTAATCTGCCGACCGGACCTCACCGCTACTATAATAAATTTATTAACCCCTAAAGCTAAGTCTAACCTTAACCCTAACACCCCCCTAAGTTAAATATAATTTAAATCTAATGAAAGAAATTAACTCTTATTAAATAAATTATTCCTATTTAAAGCTAAATATTTACCTGTAAAATAAACCCTAATATAGCTACAATATAACGAATAATTATATTGTAGCTATTTTAGGATTAATATTTATTTTACAGGCAACTTTGTATTTATTTTAACCAGGTACAATAGTGTCATTCATCGCCGTGTCGCCGCGGCTCCCGGATCTTCTCAGTGTGAATGACGTCACGTTGCTTAGCAACGTGACGCGTCCTCTGACACTCCCTCAGATGACGTCGCCGCTCCTGCCTTTAAACCACGGCAGGAGATCTTACTCGGGGCCCGTTTGTTTGATTACTCTGGCGTTGTGAGTACTATTTTTGAACCTGTCTGACTTTGCTTCTGATGCCTGGATACCGTCTACTGCCTGCCTGACCTAGCTTATGCCTTATCCCTACTACTGATGCCTGGATACTGACTCTTGCCTGCCTGACCTTGCTTTTGCCTAGTCCCTTTATCTATCTCTGGATATATATTGCTTTTGCCTGTCAGCTTCAGTCTTGTCCTGCTACAGCCTTGCCTTAAGTAAGTTTAATCTTTTGTTTGTTACAAACCTACTTAAAGGGACATTTTCTTTTACAAACTGCTAAAAAGAACTTTATCTTTGTTTGTTGCAAATCTGCTTAAAAGACATTTACTTTTACAAACTGCTATAAAGGATCTTTATCTTTTGTTTGTTGCAAGCCTGCTTAAAGGGACATTTACTTTTACAAGCTGCAAAAGAGAACTTTGTCTTTTTGTTTGTTGAAGACCAGTTTAAAGGGACATTTACTTTTACAAGCTACAAAAGAGAACTTTGCCTTTTTGTTTGTTGCAAACCTAATTAAAGGGACATTTACTTTTACAAGCTGCTTAAGAGAACATTATCTTTTATATATTGCAAAACCTGCTTAAAGGGACGTTTACTTCTACAAATTGCTAAGTGAACTTTTATCATTTGTTTGATTCATCTTCTAAAAGGAACGCTAACTCTTTTGTGGCTATTCTGCTTAAAGGAACAATTATTATTTTTTGTACCTATCGTATTTGTTTCCTGAGTGGGTCACGTCCTGGTTATTTCAAAGTGTGCTAGCATGTGTTTTACTTTTCACGCTAGCAGTTGGGTTAAACCCCGGACTGATTCCTAAACGGCTGACATTACAAACGGGCCATAAATGGACCCCACTGAATTATCCATGGCCGTGGCTCACCAGGGACAACTACTGGGATCTCATGCTACCCACTTGCAATCCCTGGATTCTAAGCTGGATCAAATAACTGCTTTATTACAAAGTTTGGTTCCTCCTGCACCTCCCAATCCTAATCCTAATGAGGCATTACCTCCTTTGATCCCAAACAACCAGTCTCAAGTACAACTGAGTCCCAGGATACCTCTTCCGGATAAGTATGATGGGAATCCTGAAGACTGTAGGGGTTTTCTGAATCAGTGCCGTCTCCATTTCCGAAATAGCCCTACTCTCTTTGCTACTCCCTCTTCGAGAATTACATTCCTTATTTCCTTAATGAAAGGAAAAGCTTTGGCTTGGGTATCACCTTTGCTAGAAAAGAATGATCCTATACTTTTGGATGTAGATGCATTTCTCTCTGTATTTTCAAATGTATTTGATAAACCTGGAAGATCTTCCGCTGCTGAGGCGACTCTCTTAGATTTACGATAAGGAAGTCAACCAGTTTCTCAATACGCTATTGAGTTCCGCACACTTGCCTCTGAAACTACTTGGAATCAGGGAGCACTTAGAGCCGCTTTTCGTAAAGGACTTTCTGAGCGTCTCAAGGATGAATTGGTGTATCGGGAACTTCCAGAATCCTTGGAAGCCTTAATAAATCTTTGTATCAGTCTCGACGCCAGATTTCGTGAACGCCAACAAGAAAGGGATAGAACACAGAGGTCATCAACTCGAACTCCTTTTCGTTTGGCTCCTCGTTTTTCTAATCCTGTCACTCCTGTCTCTCTTACTCCTGATCAGGCTGAACCTATGGAAGTGGGAAGCATAAAATTAACAGAGACTGAACGCTTGAGAAGACGTTCTCTTGGCCTGTGTTTGTACTGTGGCCTTAAAGGGCATTTATTAAGGGATTGTCCTACCAGGCCAGTAAAAGCCAGGGCTTAACTTTTGTCCAGGGAACTGAGTTAAGCCAAAAAAGTAGTCATTCCCTATACAAGAAACTCTTTGTTCCAGTAACCCTTCAAGTTGGACATAGTAAGATACATACCAAAGCTCTTGTTGACTCTGGTGCAGGAGGTGTGTTCATTGACTCCACATTTGTCTCTACTCACGCTATACCCTTACTAAAGAAAAAGTATTCTATTTCTGTCTCTACGGTTAGTGGAGATCCTTTGGGTTCCGGATTCATTCAGTTTGCTACTAAACCTTTACTTCTTACTGTTGGAATACTTCATTCTGAGACGATTTGTTTTGACGTTATTTCTACTCCTCAATTTCCCATCATTTTGGGACTTCCCTGGCTCCAAGTACATAATCCTACTTTTTCTTGGACTTTTGGCGAACTCACCTCCTGGGGCTCAACATGCCAGACTAAATGTCTTCAAAAGATCACTAAGTTACCACTCACTATCGCTCTCACAATCGAAACTCCGGACTCTCTACCTATGCCTTATCATGATTTTGTGGATGTTTTCTCTAAGAAGGAAGCTGAACGTCTTCCTCCTCACCGTCCTTTTGATTGTCCCATTGATCTTCTTCCTGGGGCTACTTACCCTCGAGGCAAGACATATCCACTTTCTAGACCTGAAAACGTGGCTTTGGAAGAATATATTAAAGACAATCTGGCTAGAGGATTTATTCGACCCTCCTCTTCTCCTGTAGGGGCTGGTTTCTTTTTTGTAGGAAAGAAGGATGGCGGACTACGACCCTGTATTGATTACAGAGGACTAAATCAAATTACCATCAAGAACAGTTATCCTCTACCCCTTATTCCTGAACTGTTTACTTATCTTCAAGGATCCACCATATTTACCAAACTTGATCTACGTGGGGCATACAATCTTATCCGTATACGCCAGGGAGATGAATGGAAGACTGCTTTTAACACTCGATTTGGGCATTACGAGTATCTGGTCATGCCTTTTGGGCTATGTAATGCTCCTGCAGTTTTTCAACATTTTGTGAACGAGATTTTTCGTGATTTTTTGAATATCTTTGTCATCATATACCTTGACGATATCCTGATTTTTTCTCAAAACCACCAAAATCATGTGCACCACGTCAGGAGAGTACTTCAACGTTTAAGAGATTACCATCTGTTTGCTAAGCTGGAGAAATGTTCATTCCATCAAAAATCCATACCCTTTCTGGGTTATGTAATATCTGCATCTGGATTTGAAATGGATCCTACTAAACTTTCTGCCATTTTGGATTGGCCTAGACCTGATTCTCTGAAGGCTCTGCAACGTTTTCTGGGCTTCGCCAACTATTACAGGAAGTTCATCAAAGATTTTGCTACTATTACTTCTCCTCTTACTTCTCTCACTAGAAAGGGGCAAAATTGTAAAGAATGGCCTCCTGAGGCTATTGAAGCTTTTGAGTCTCTCAAAGAAGCTTTTTCTTCTGCACCTATTCTCCGTCACCCGAATCCAGATTTTCAGTTCATCCTGGAAGTTGATGCTTCCTCTGTTGCTGCTGGAGCTGTTCTTTCCCAACGAATTCCTGATACTGGAAAAATTCATCCTGTTGGATTCTTCTCTAAAAAGTTCACTCCTTCTGAATTTAACTATGACGTAGGCAATAAAGAGTTGCTTGACATTAAAATGGCCCTGGACGAATGGAGGCATTGGCTGGAGGGTACCTCTTTGCCGTTTACCATACTCACAGATCATAAAAACCTTCTTTATCTCCAAACGGCCAAACGATTGAATTCCAGACAAGCACGTTGGTCTTTATTCTTCTCCCGGTTTCACTACAATTTGTCCTATATGCCAGGTTCTAAAAACATTAAAGCAGACGCCCTTTCCAGACAATTTCAAGATACCCCAATTCCTGAGTCTGGTACCATTCTCCAACCTCATGAAGTCATAGCCCAGTTATCAACTTCCTGGTTACAAGATTTACAGTCTGCTCAAAAGAATCTTCCTTTGTCCTGTAAACCTCTTGATGGTCTACTCTTTGTTCCTGAACGCCTTCGTTCCAAGATCCTATTTTGGGCTCATGATAGTCCCCTCTCTGGACATCCTGGCATTAGTAACACCGCTCGAAATCTCAAACAACATGTCTGGTGGCCCACTCTCTCTCAAGATGTTAAAGATTATGTCTCAGTATGCACACAATGTGCCACTAACAAGTCTCCTCGTCAACTTCCTTCTGGTTTGCTCCAACCGTTGCCCATACCTCATCAGCCTTGGACTCATGTATCCATGGACTTTATCACCGACCTTCCTTTTTCAGCTGGAAACAACACTATTTGGGTGGTGGTCGACAGGTTCACTAAGACTGCTCATTTTGTTCCCTTACCCGGCTTACCGTCTGCCAAAAGACTTTCTGAACTTTTTATTTTGCATATTGTGAGAATACATGGATTTCCTCTGGATATTGTTTCAGATAGAGGGGTACAGTTTGTTTCCCGATTCTGGAGATCACTTTGTAAACACTTTGGAACAATAATTTCTCTGTCTACTTCACATCATCCACAGTCTAACGGCCAGACTGAAAGGGTAAACCAGTGTCTTGAAACATATCTTAGACATTATGTGGATCATTTTCACTCTAACTGGACCTCTTATCTCCCATTAGCTGAATTGGCTCATAACGCTCGGTATAATTCCTCCCTTCAGACCTCTCCTTTTCATGCGGCCTACGGATACCAACCCAGAACATTTCCTTTGCATACTTCTTCCACAGAAAATCCTGCTTCTGAACTTTCTGCCTGAAGATTAACTCGTCATTGGCGGAGAATACATCATTTTCTTTCTGTGGCTTCTAAACGTTACAAGTTCTATTCAGATCTTCGACGGAAGAAGGCTCCCAAGTACCGTCCTGGTGACAAAGTTTGGATTTCTTCCCGTTATCTTCGCCTAAAACAACCTTCTACCAAACTGGGACCACGATATGTGGGTCCTTTCCGAATACTGGGTCAAGTGTGTTCCACTGCTTACCGGGTGGCTTTACCCAAGACTCTCAAAGTCCATCCTGTATTCCACGTGTCTCTTCTGAAACCTATGTTGTCTAACAGATATTCTAAACCTATTTCCAAGCCTCCACCTCTTTTTGTTCATGGACACCCTGAGTTTGAGGTCAGCCACATTCTAGATTCCAAACTCCGTGGCAAGAAATTGTATTATCTCATTCATTGGAAAGGTTATCCAGTCACGGAATGATCCTGGGAGCCGGCTCATCAAGTGAATGCTCCTACCTTGATAAAGGCCTTCCACAAGTCTCACCCTGCTAGGCCTGGTCCTGTCCCCCGGAGGGGTCCTTGAGGAGGGGGGTGCTGTCATGATCCTCCCGTTCATTGCCGTGTCGACGCAGCTCCCGGATCTTCTCAGTGTGAATGACGTCACGTTGCTTAGCAACGTGACGCGTCCTCTGACACTCCCTCAGATGACGTCGCCGCTCCTGCCTTTAAACCACGGCGGGAGATCTTACTCGGGGCCCGTTTGTTTGATTACTCTGGCGTTGTGAGTACTATTTTTGAACCTGTCTGACTTTGCTTCTGATGCCTGGATACCGTCTACTGCCTGCCTGACCTAGCTTATGCCTTATCCCTACTACTGATGCCTGGATACTGACTCTTGCCTGCCTGACCTTGCTTTTGCCTAGTCCCTTTATCTATCTCTGGATATATATTGCTTTTGCCTGTCAGCTTCAGTCTTGTCCTGCTACAGCCTTGCCTTAAGTAAGTTTAATCTTTTGTTTGTTGCAAACCTACTTAAAGGGACATTTTCTTTTACAAACTGCTAAAAAGAACTTTATCTTTGTTTGTTGCAAATCTGCTTAAAAAACATTTACTTTTACAAACTGCTATAAAGGATCTTTATCTTTTATTTGTTGCAAGCCTGCTTAAAGGGACATTTACTTTTACAAGCTGCAAAAGAGAACTTTGTCTTTTTGTTTGTTGAAGACCAGTTTAAAGGGACATTTACTTTTACAAGCTACAAAAGAGAACTTTGCCTTTTTGTTTGTTGCAAACCTAATTAAAGGGACATTTACTTTTACAAGCTGCTTAAGAGAACATTATCTTTTATATATTGCAAAACCTGCTTAAAGGGACGTTTACTTCTACAAATTGCTAAGTGAACTTTTATCATTTGTTTGATTCATCTTCTAAAAGGAACGCTAACTCTTTTGTGGCTATTCTGCTTAAAGGAACAATTATTATTTTTTGTACCTATCGTATTTGTTTCCTGAGTGGGTCACGTCCTGGTTATTTCTCAGTGTGCTAGCGTGTGTTTTACTTTTCACGCTAGCAGTTGGGTTAAACCCCGGACTGATTCCTAAACGGCTGACAAACAGCTATTAAATAGTTAATAACTATTTAATAGCTACCTAGTTAAAATAATTACAAAATTACCTGTAAAATAAATTCTAACCTAAGTTACAATTAAACCTAACACTACACCATCAATAGATTACTTACATAAAATACCTACAATTATCTACAATTAAACCTAACACTACACTATCAATAAATTAATTAAATAAAATACCTACAAATAAATACAATTAAATAAACTAACTAAAGTACAAAAAATAAAAAAGAACTAAGTTACAAAAAATAAAAAAATATTTACAAACATTAGAAAAATATTACAACAATTTTAAACTAATTACACCTACTCTAAGCCCCCTAATAAAATAACAAAGCCCCCAAAAATAAAAAAATGCCCTACCCTATTCTAAAATTAAAATAGAAAAGCTCTTTTACCTTACCAGCCCTTAAAAGGGCCATTTGCGGGGCATGCCCCAAAGAATTCAGCTCTTTTGCCTGGGAAAAAAAAACATACAATACCCCCCCCCCACACACTGTTCCGATCAGCCAATAGAATGTGAGCTCAATCTGATTGGCTGATCCAATCAGCCAATCGGATTGAACTTGAATCTGATTGGCTGATTCCATCAGCCAATCAGAATTTTCCTACCTTAATTCCGATTGGCTGATAGAATCCTATCAGCCAATCGGAATTCGAGGGACGCCATCTTGGATGACGTCCCTTAAAGGAACCTTCGTTCGTCGTCTAGTCTTCGGAAGAAGAGGATGGATCCGCGCTGGAGGTCTTCAAGATGAGCCGCTCGTCATCGGATGGAAGAACATAGAAGATGCCGCCTGGATGAAGATGTTTGCCGGTCCAGATGTCCTCTTCTGCCCGGATAGGATGAAGACTTCTGCCCGAAGATGGACTTCTTTAGCCGCCGCTTGGATCAAGACTTCAGCCGGAGGATGGATGTCTTCAGCCCCCCGCTTGGGCTTGGATCAAGACATCGGAGCCAGGACCGATCGGTGGTACCCGGTGTGGTGAAGATAAGGTAGGAAGATCTTCAGGGGCTTAGTGTTAGGTTTATTTAAGGGGGGTTTGGGTTAGATTAGGGGTATGTGGGTGGTGGGTTGTAATGTTGGGGGGTGGGTATTGTATGTTTTTTTCCCCAGGCAAAAGAGCTGAATTCTTTGGGGCATGCCCCGCAAATGGCCCTTTTAAGGGCTGGTAAGGTAAAAGAGCTTTTCAATTTTCATTTTAGAATAGGGTAGGGCATTTTTTTATTTTGGGGGGCTTTGTTATTTTATTAGGGGGCTTAGAGTAGGTGTAATTAGTTTAAAATTGTTGTAATATTTTTCTAATGTTTGTAAATATTTTTTTATTTTTTGTAACTTAGTTCTTTTTTATTTTTTGTACTTTAGTTAGTTTATTTAATTGTATTTATTTGTAGGTATTTTATTTAATTAATTTATTGATAGTGTAGTGTTAGGTTTAGTTGTAGATAATTGTAGGTATTTTATTTAAGTAATTTATTGATGGTGTAGTGTTAGGTTTAATTGTAACTTAGGTTAGGATTTATTTTACAGGTAATTTTGTAATTATTTTAACTAGGTAGCTATTAAATAGTTATTAACTATTTAATAGCTATTGTACCTGGTTAAAATAAATACAAAGTTGCCTGTAAAATAAATATTAATCCTAAAATAGCTACAATATAATTATTCGTTATATTGTAGCTATATTAGGGTTTATTTTACAGGTAAATATTTAGCTTTAAATAGGAATAATTTATTTAATAAGAGTTAATTTATTTCGTTAGATTTAAATTATATTTAATTTAGGGGGGTGTTAGGGTTAAGGTTAGACTTAGCTTTAGGGGTTAATACATTTATTATAGTAGCGGTGAGGTCCGGTCGGCAGATTAGGGGTTAATAATTGAAGTTAGGTGTCGGCGATGTTAGGGAGGGCAGATTAGGGGTTAATACTATTTATTTTAGGGTTATTGATGCGGGAGTGAGGCGGATTATTGGTTAATAACTTTATTATAGTAGCGGTAAGGTCCGGTCGGCAGATTAGGTGTTAATTATTGTAGGTAGGCGGCGGTGGCGACGTTGTGGGGGGCAGATTAGGGGTTAATAAATATAATATAGGGGTCGGCGGTGTTAGGGGCAGCAGATTAGGGGTACATAGCTATAATCTAGGTTGTGGCGGTGTACGGAGCGGCAGATTAGGGGTTAAAAATGATATGCAGGGGTCAGCGATAGCGGGGGCGGCAGATTAGGGGTTAATAAGTGTAAGGTTAGGTGTGTTTAGACTCGGGGTACATGTTAGGTGCAGACATAGGAAGTGTTTCCCCATAGGAAACAATGGGGCTGCGTTAGGAGCTGAACGCTGCTTTTTTGCAGGTGCTAGGTTTTTTTTCAGCTCAAACTGTCCCATTGTTTCCTATGGGGGAATTGTGCACGAGCACGTTTTTGAAGCTGGCCGCGTCCGTAAGCACCGCTGGTATTTAGAGTTGCAGTGGCGGTAAATTATGCTCTACGCTCCCTTTTTGGAGCCTAACGCAGCCATTCTGTGAACTCTAAATACCAGCGGTATTTAAATGGTGCGGCCAAAAAAAAGCACACGTAGCTAACGCACCCCTTCTAACGCAAAACTCCAAATCGAGGCCAATATAAATACATGTAAATGTACATATACTCATATTAACACTATCTGCAAAAAAAATGTTTACTTTTTTTTAAGTTATAAGGGCTAAAAGATATATGGTATAAGGTGTTTGAAGAAAAAAAGGGTCTGCAACAGGCTTTACCATATATAATCATACATACACATGTCTAAATATGTGTGTGTATGTACAGTATGTACAGATGTATCTATGTACTTATATACTGTATATTTACATACAAATTATATGAATATATATATATATGTGTGTGTGTGTGTGTGTGTGTGTGTGTGCATTGGAGCCCTTTGCAGTCTAATACTTGAAGACATGAAAATGCATTTTCATTCAATATTGATATTTAATAATGGTTTTAACTATGTATTGACTGTAAATATTTCACATTCCAATGTTCTTCACACAGGGGAATATGTTCTAAGTATTTTTAAATAATCTTATGTATATCTGTATATATCTATACCTATATATAATCATATATATATATTTAACCATTAATCTAAAAATGAAAAACCAGTCTGGAACTAATCACATCCCAGCAATGCTGTTGAAGCTCAATGCGCCGGCACAATTGCTAAACCTGACACAACCCTAATTAACGAATCCTTGGTGTCTGGATACATACCCAAACTTTGGAAGACTGTAAGAATAGTACCTATCCAGACAAGTGGGGAGATAACCCAATATCATCGCCCAATATCATTGCTCCCAGTATTGTCAAAAATCTTAGAAAAATGTGTCCATACGCAATTATGTGAGTATTACCAACAATCTAACTATCTGACCCCTGATCAATCAGATTTTCGCCCGAATCTCTCCACTACAACTGCCCTCCTAAAAGTTTGCAACGACATCCAGACTGGCATGGAACAAGGAGACCTAACTGGAGCTATTTTCCTTGATTTTGCAAAGGCCTTTGACATAGTAGACCACGACATACTACTGCTCAAACTAAAATACTCAGGTATTGCTGATCGTCCGCTAACCTGGTTTCGATCATATGTATCGGATCGATCACAATATGTCTCCATTTCTGACAGCAACTCCCTCCCTCTCCCAGTCATGTGTGGTGTTCCCCAAGGTTCCATTCTCGGCCCCCTACTATTCACATTATTTATAAATGATCTGCCTAATGTCTGCAAATCCTCAACTGTACACATGTACGCAGATGACACGGTAATCTAAGCAAACAATTCCGATCTGGCGCAGCTTGAAGCAGTGCTCCAAGACCAGTTCACAGAGGTAGAAAAGGGGATCTCAAAAAACAAACTCTTCCTAAACACTGCCAAAACTATCACAATGATCTTTGGAATGGGACCTAAATTACACAAACTACAAAATTCCCATCCATGCATCAAAACTGTCACGCCGCGCCGCTCTTGCCATTGCTAGGGGAGCGGCATCTCCTTCCCTGCTCATTGCCAGGGGTTGTGTTGGGTCCAGATGCGTGTGGTGCTGACGTCATCGCCACATGCTTCTGATGCCGGTTGAACTTCTGTGGCACGAATCCTGTGCCTATGTAAGTTTGACTACAACGATCTGTCACTGCCCAAGTATAGGTGTTACTTTGTGTGCTCCTGGGTGTGACAGATCGTTGTATTTATTTGCCTATTTTGTGTATGATCCCTGCCTGTCTGACTACTCTACCTGCTATACCCCTTAACTACTGTATTGATATACTGCTGCTGATCCCTGCCTGTCTGACTACTCTGCCTGCTATACCCCTTAATTACTGGATTGATATACTGCTGCTGAACCCTAAGAAGAACAGGATCAACATAGAAGTTGAGAAAGTATGCATTTCTTTAGCACTTCATTCTCCCCAAGGTCTATAATCGACTGAATTTATGATTAGAGCACCAGTGGTAGGGTGAAGTTGGTGATTTGAATTAAAATTTAACCTTTATTAGTTTCATTAAAAAACAGAACATACAGGGAGTGCAGAATTATTAGGCAAATGAGTATTTTGACCACATCATCCTCTTTATGCATGTTGTCTTACTCCAAGCTGTATAGGCTCGAAAGCCTACTACCAATTAAGCATATTAGGTGATGTGCATCTCTGTAATGATAAGGGGTGTGGTCTGATGACATCAACACCCTATATCAGGTGTGCATAATTATTAGGCAACTTCCTTTCCTTTGGCAAAATGGGTCAAAAGAAGGACTTGACAGGCTCAGAAAAGTCAAAAATAGTGAGATATCTTGCAGAGGGATGCAGCACTCTTAAAATTGCAAAGCTTCTGAAGCGTGATCATCGAACAATCAAGCGTTTCATTCAAAATAGTCAACAGGGTCGCAAGAAGCGTGTGGAAAAACCAAGGCGCAAAATAACTGGCCATGAACTGAGAAAACTCAAGCGTGCAGCTGCCAAGATGCCACTTGCCACCAGTTTGGCCATATTTCAGAGCTGCAACATCACTGGAGTGCCCAAAAGCACAAGGTGTGCAATACTCAGAGACATGGCCAAGGTAAGAAAGGCTGAAAGACGACCACCACTGAACAAGACACACAAGCTGAAACGTCAAGACTGGGCCAAGAAATATCTCAAGACTGATTTTTCTAAGGTTTTATGGACTGATGAAATGAGAGTGAGTCTTGATGGGCCAGATGGATGGGCCCGTGGCTGGATTGGTAAAGGGCAGAGAGCTCCAGTCCGACTCAGACGCCAGCAAGGTGGAGGTGGAGTACTGGTTTGGGCTGGTATCATCAAAGATGAGCTTGTGGGACCTTTTCGGGTTGAGGATGGAGTCAAGCTCAACTCCCAGTCCTACTGCCAGTTTCTGGAAGACACCTTCTTCAAGCAGTGGTACAGGAAGAAGTCTGCATCCTTCAAGAAAAACATGATTTTCATGCAGGACAATGCTCCATCACACGCGTCCAAGTACTCCACAGCGTGGCTGGCAAGAAAGGGTATAAAAGAAGAAAATCTAATGACATGGCCTCCTTGTTCACCTGATCTGAACCCCATTGAGAACCTGTGGTCCATCATCAAATGTGAGATTTACAAGGAGAGAATACAGTACACCTCTCTGAACAGTGTCTGGGAGGCTGTGGTTGCTGCTGCACGCAATGTTGATGGTGAACAGATCAAAACACTGACAGAATCCATGGATGGCAGGCTTTTGAGTGTCCTTGCAAAGAAAGGTGGCTATATTGGTCACTGATTTGTTTTTGTTTTGTTTTTGAATGTCAGAAATGTATATTTGTGAATGTTGAGATGTTATATTGGTTTCACTGGTAAAAATAAATAATTGAAATGGGTATATATTTGTTTTTTGTTCAGTTGCCTAATAATTATGCACAGTAATAGTCACCTGCACACACAGATATCCCCCTAAAATAGCTAAAACTAAAAACAAACTAAAAACCACTTCCAAAAATATTCAGCTTTGATATTAATGAGTTTTTTGGGTTCATTGAGAACATGGTTGTTGTTCAATAATAAAATTAATCCTCAAAAATACAACTTGCCTAATAATTCTGCACTCCCTGTACAACATAAAAAGTTAAAAAACACAAAAAGAGTGGGCCAATAGAACGAGTCTGTCACATAACTCAGTGTTAACAGTGTTATTAAATTAGGAGGTGTGAGAATCTGGTCACAATACTGTCTAAATAATGTGGAAATGGAATGTATTTAAATCTCCTGGGAGAAGACAAAAGAATAAGTATGTGTAAGTATTTCCCTGAGTATCACTATAACTCAGTAATGAATTAGATACTTTTTAGGTTTATCAGGTTGGTATTGTGGAGTTTATTATATTTTTCTCTTGTTTATAATAGTGCACTAAATTAGAGTGAGAAAAAATAATAAATTGAGCTCAATGAATAAGCAGTTATTTATAAAAATAAATGTCGGTAAAGTACCCATATTTTGTACTTTTAGTTGTTGAATGTCTTTTATCATTGGCTCATATATTTAGATTGCTTTGTATCTGCAATCATTACTTGGGTTAGAATTGTTTTATTTGGAATTACTAAGTTGTGAGCGTTTACCAATTCACAGTAGGTTGTTTAGCTTTATTGGTAGCTTAATGTCTTTTATCATAGGCTCATGTGCTTTAGATTGCTTTTGTGTCTGCAATCTGTACTTTGATTTTAATTATTATCAAGTAATACAAGATAGTACAATTGTTTATAGAACTAAATATAGGTGAAGTACCCAGATTTTTATCCTTTTGGTTACTAAATGTCTTTTACCATTGGCTCGTTGGTTTCAATTATCTAGTATCCACAGTTATTGCTTAGGTTTGAATTATTGTCTGGAAATACAAAGTGATGGACTTATACTGATTCGCGATCAGTTGATTAGCTGTATTATCAGTCTGATGTATTTTGTCATTGGCTCTAGAGCTTTGGATTGCTTTATGTCTGCAATCTATACTCAGATTTTAATTGTTATCTGGTAATACAAGGTAACTGACACTGACTGCTTCTCAATCTATTAGTTAGTTTAATTATTGGTTTGTCACTCTCAGAAGGTGATGTAACTTGTAGTATGTGTGATTTGAGCGTTAGATTTTTGAACTTGGTTAGATTTGTACTCCTTTATATAAGGGAGTGCTGGCCAAACTGCTTCAAAATATATAATATATTGTAACTGGTGAGGTTACATAAATTACTTCAAATATATAATCTTTTGTAACTGGTGAAGTTACATAAGCAGAGATGTATCAATCTTTTTGATTCAATATGAATCTTTTTAAATAGTAGTTGAAACCTGATGCTCCCTAATGGCATGAACTTTAAGGTAAATATCTAAGTTACCAAAGCATATACTGCCAAATAATTTCTGTTTTGCTCAGATAGCGGCGGGTATCTATAGGTAACTATATTAAATTCTAATCTAGGTGCATAGATTCAGCTAAGAGTGCTCAGATTATGTTAATTGCATTGCTGTTATAGATTCTCTAGAAAGCACTCTAATATGATATCTTTACAGGTAGATAGATACTATAGCTTATTTATGATTCGCTTTGAACTTCTGTCGAAAGCTGTTGGCGCAGAACACACACATCTAACATTCACATTCACAGATCCATTAAATTAAATTCTAAAAAGTATCAAGCATAACACAAATTCACACTCAAAAAGTTATATAAAGTCTTGCCGTGGCAAATTCTGTTTGTCTCAACACTTAGATAAGACTCGTTCTAATGTATAGTACATCAGTTAGCCATATTATTGGTTTTAGGGCGGCCCAAACTAAATGCAAGGTTTAAAAAATAATGGGGGTTGAAAGAGGTTCAACACCCTCCCCTAACATGTTTCGCCGACCTAATAGCGGCTTTTCCGCGCCATCGGGTGTTTTATCACCTAAGCTCCACCCTGATTTACAATCTAGAGCCAATCCGAGCCATCCTAACTCGAGGAGGCACGGTAATCAAAATTAGGCAATGTTATTGTGGGCTGGATTGGTTGCTGAGAGTATTAGTGGGGTTGGGAATACAGCACCGAAAAAAACGGAGATGTGTTTATTATGAATGGAACAAATCTCTATATAGATTTTTGATCTTTGCGATGAGTGCATAATAAGTTGGGTAAATGATTAAAGTGTGATAAAAATGAGTAACATCAAATACTAAGTATATATATAAATATTTGCATATTTATCCGGAGTGATTATATATCAGTTCATCTTCAGACCTTAACGATTATTATTTGTTATGTATTTATTGCAAAAGTCTGGTTGTATTGGAAATATATGTTTTTCAATAGTGGCTTATGTATTGATTAATTGTTCCTGTATCAAATGAAGGCCGAGTTCTATATAGAATGAATTAATAATATTGAGTACTGTGCATTGTTACAGTGACAGGATAAATATAGTGAAGGAAGATCCAAAATGTGATGTGAACTATAAGTTTAAGTGCGTAAAAGCATTGCTTGGTGATCGCAGGTAAGGAATAGGGAAGGAAAAAGTGACTAGCTGTGAGCGAAGGAAGTGAGAATGCATGATAACAGTGCAGAATAAGGATATAAATTATATTACTCTGTGCTATACATGTGTATACACAAACACTGTGGTGTTGTAGTGGTCACTATTTGAGGGGGTATGTGAATTAGACTAAAAGGTAAAAGGTAGACCTTGGGGAGAATGAAGTGCTAAAGAAATGCATACTTTCTCAACTTCTATGTTGATCCTGTTCTTCTAGTTAATTCATGCATAAGCACTCAAGCTCAGGAAATTAATCCAGTTTTGATAAAAGTATCTCCCCCATACCAGTGTAGTGCTGTTGCACCCTTTTTCTTTCAATGCTGCTGAACCCTGCCTGTCTGACTACTGTTTATTAACCCCTGTTGTTCTGGATTGCCTCTTTGTTGCCGAACCCTGCCTACCTGACCATTGTAGTGGTGTGCCCTTGGACTGCTTTACTGTTGCCAAATCCTGCCTGACCATTCTTGTGGTATGCACTTGGACTGCTTTGCTGTTGCCAAACCCTGCCTGCCTGACCATTCTAGTGGTTTGTCCTTGGACTGCTCTGCCATTGCCGCTGGGGACTGTCCTGCCTGTGGTGAGTGCTGCCTTCCTCATCTTACTAACTTTCTCTGCTCTGGGATATTCCCTATCATTCCGGTTTGATGCCAGGATAACAAGACTACTGACGAGTTCGGTCTGATAGAGGAGTATCCCACAAGCATTACATTATACTTGGGCCATGGAGCCAGAGGAGCTGGCACGAGCTGTTTATCTTCAGGGACAGATGTTGGGAACCCACAAGCCGAACCCTGCCTGCCTGACTATTCTAGTGGTGTGCCCTTGGACTGCTTTACTGTTGCCAAATCCTGCCTGCCTGACCATTCTAGTGGTGTGCACTTGGACTGCTTTGCTGTTGCCAAACCCTGCCTGCCTGACCATTCTAGTGGTTTGTCCTTGGACTGCTCTGCCGTTGCCGCTAGGGACTGTCCTGCCTGTGGTGAGTGCCGCCTTCCTCATCTTACTAACTTTCTCTGCTCTGGGATATTCCCTATCATTCCGGCTCGATGCCAGGATAACAAGACTACTGACCGAGTTTGGTCTGATAGAGGAGTATCCCACAAGCATTACATTATACTTGGGCCATGGAGCCAGAGGAGCTGGCACGAGCTGTTTATCTTCAGGGACAGATGTTGGGAACCCATACCACACAGTTGCAAAATATGGATTCCAAGCTAGAGGCTATTACCGCTCAACTCTCCATACTAGTTACAGCGAGGAATACTGCTCCTGTTGTTTCACCACCAGTCCCTACTCCTAGTACTGTGACTTCTTCCTCTACTTCTGGAGTATACCCCGGATACCTTTGCCTGACAAGTATGAAGGTACTACTGATTGCAGGGGCTTTCTTAACCAATGCAGGCTTCACTTCTGCATTGATCCTCACTCCTTTCAGGCTCACCAGTCAAGGGTCACCTTTATCATTTCCTTACTGAAAGACAAGGCCCTAGCCTGGGTCTCTCCCCTTTTGGAACAGAATGCTCCACTCCTGCATGATGCTGATGATTTCATTTCTGCTTTATCTTCATACCTCTGCTGCAGAATATTATCTCCTGGATCTCCACCAGGGAAATAGAACTGTGGCACAATTCGCCATCGAGTTTCGCTCTTTGGCACTTGAAACCACTTGGGATGGCAGTGCTCTCACGGCAGCCTTTAGGAGGCGTCTGCATGAACGCATCAAAGATGAACTCACTTATCGTGATATTCCTTCTTCTTTGGATGACTATATAATGCTTTGTATCAGTCTGGACTCTTGCTTTCAGGAGAGACAACCCGAGAGAGACAAAACAAGCAGGGTCCTTCCCTCCCGTCCTCCTGTTCGTCCGGTTTTGGCAGTATCCTCTACCCCTTCAGCAGCTCCTGTTACCTCAGTGGAGAAACCCATGGATCTCTCCTCCTTCAAACATTCAGAGTCTGAAAGACAGAGAAGAAGGAGACTGAGACTATGCTTTTATTGTGGATTTAACTCCCACCAACAAAAGGACTGTGACATTCGGCCAGGAAAAGTCAATGCTTAGGGGATAACACAGGGGTACTTCTAAGCATGATTTCTACTAAATCCCCTCACTCCTCTTGGATCCTGGTACCTGTTACCCTTACCTTCCTTCAGAATACTGTCCACACTCAAACCTTCATTGATTCAGGGGCAGCTGGAAACTTCCTGGATCACCGTTTCATGATTCAAGCTGGCTTTGCTCTTTTGCAGAAAAGACATTGTCTCAAAATAACTACTCTGGATGGCACCCTCCTTGGTTTAGGCTTGATCCATTTTGAGTCAGTACCCCTGACCCTGACTGTGGGAGTCATTCATACCGAACAGCTGCAGTTTAAGGTCATTCATTCCCCAGCACAGACTGTAATCCTTGGTCTTCCTTGGCTTTGGGTACACAATCCACAGTTTGACTGGGCTGAGGGACAACTGGTCTCCTGGGGTACCTCCTGTTTCCACTCCTGCCTTGCTAAAGTTACTCCTCTGCTCCGCATTCCCATAGCCAGTATACAGACTCCTTCAAACTTCCTTCAGTATACGCAGACTTTGCGGATGTGTTTGAGAAAACAACAGCTGACGTGCTGCCACCCCACCGTCCTTATGACTGCAAGATCGACCTCTTTCCCAGAGCCCCACTTCCTAAAGTGAGGACTTATCCACTCCACTTATCCAATCCATGGAGGAGTACATCCAAGAGAACCTAGCTAAAGGTTTAATTTGCCCTTCCTCTTCTCCTGCTGGGGCAGGCTTCTTTTTTGTCAGTAAAAAGGATCGTGGGCTCAGACCCTGCATCGACTACAGGGCCTTGAACAACATAACCATCAAGAATCACTATCCCATACCATTGATCACCGAACTATATAACTCACTCCAGGATGCTTGCTTTTTCACCAAATTGGACTTACGTGGGGCATACAATCTGATCCATTTCTTTCCAGGCCACGAATGGAAGACCGCCTTCAACACAAGATCTGGGCATTACAAATACCTTGTAATGCCCTTTGGGCTGTGTAACGCCCCTTTAGTCTTCCAGGCATTCGTCAACGATGTCTTCCGTGACCTCCTCAACCTCACTTTCATTGTCTATCTGGATGATATCCTTGATTTCTCTTCCACTTTAGAGGAGCATCACAGACACGTGAGACAGGTGCTTCTACATCTGAGAGACAATTCTTTAGTTGCCAAGCTAGAAAAGTGTGAGTTTGATCAAGTTCAGATCCAATTCCTTGGTTATGTCATCTCAAAGGAGGGTTTTGCCATGGATCCTGGCCTCAATCTACTTCTTTAAAAGAATTACAGAGGTTCTTGGGGTTCTCCAATTATTACCACAAGTTTATAAAGAACTTTTCTCAAACAGTCGCTCCTCTCACTGAATTGACAAAATGGAACAAAGACTGTAAACATTGGCCTCCCGAAGCAATAAATGCCTTCTCTTGTCTGAAAAAGGCTTTGTGTTCAGCTCCTGTGCTCCGCCATCCTGATCCTGACCTACAGTTCCCTTTAGAGGTTGATGCCTCTGAGATAGGGGCTGGAGCAGTTCTTACCCAAAGGGATCCATTGACTTCCAAGTCACGCCCTGTAGAACTACGATGTGGGTAATCGTGAACTCTTAGCCATTAAGATGGCTTTGACTGAATGGCATCATTGGTTAGAGAGCACCGCCAATCCCATTCAGATTCTCACCGACCACAAGAATCTGACTTACCTAGAGACTGCTCATCGACTCAATCCTCGACAGGATGGTGGGCCTTGTTCTTTTCCCGTTTGATGAGGACTTTCAAGGGTCTTTCCTAACATGTATGGGGGCCTACTATGAAGTCTGACGCTCAGGATTATGTGAAAGCCTGCACAACTTGTGCTGCCAACAAGACTCCCCGATCTTTGCCTCCTGGCTTGCTCCAACCATTGTCCATTCCCAAACAACCATGGACACACATAACAATGTATTTCATTGTGGACCTTCCTTCTTCTGACCACCATAAAGTTATCTGGGTTGTGGTGGATCGCTTTTCCAGACTGGCTCATTTCGTACCCCTAACCAAACTGCCTTCTGCCAAAGAATTATCATCTCTTTTTCTCTTGCATGTGGTTCTACTTCATGGCATTCCTGTGTATATTGTTTCCAACATAGGTCCACAGTTCATCTCTGCCTTTTGTAAGTTGATTGGAACCACTGTTTCTTTGTCTTCTGTCTACCATCCTCAGACCAATGGACTAACTGAGAGAGTTAACCATGATCTTGAAGCCTATCTTAGAGCCTTTGTCAACGCTCGCCGTACCAACTGGTCTGAGTTGTTACCCCTAGCTGAGCTGGCAAGAAAACTCATTGGCACTCTTCGATGTTCTCCATTTCAAGCCGCAGCAGGGTATCAACCTTGTGTCTTCCCTCTTTCTGCTCAGTCCACTGGGGTTCCTGCTGCAGACCAACATGTCCCTGGACTCACCTCTCATTGGCAACATATTCGCTCTCAGCTACATTCAGCTGTCTCTAGATAAGAAGTTTGCTGATCGTCATAGAGCTTCTGTACATGCCATCCCAGTGGGTAAACGTGTTTGGATCTCTACTCGACACATTCGTCTACGTCAACCCTGTCACAAATTGGGGCCTAGGTTTATCGGCACTTACAAGGTCCTGAAAAGACTGTCTCCTGTTGCCTACAAAGTTGCCTTGCCCAAAGCCCTACGCATACACCCAGTCTTCCACATCTCACTACTCAAACCTTACATCAAGAATAGATATACCCGGCTCCAAACTCCTCCTCCTTCACTCCTGGTCCGTGGTGACCCCGAATATGAGGTAGCTAAGATCCTGGACTCAGATACAGGTGCAGACACCTGCAGTATCTGATACATTGGAAGGGTTACTCTGTGGCAGATCATTCCTGTTTTCCTGCCCGTGATGTGCATGCTCCATCTCTGGTCTCCAGATTCCATGCTGCTCATCCTTTGAGGCCGACTCTGGTTCCCGGAGGGAACCCTTGTGAAGGGGGCTATATCATGCTGTGCTGCTCTAGCCGTTGCTAGGGGCACGGCGTCTCCTTCCCTGCTTGTTGCCAGAGGTTAAATCGGGTTCGGAATGCATGCGGCGCTGACATCATCGCTACACGCTCTTGAAGCCGGTCGGACTTCTGTGCCGTGAATCCTGCACCTATGTAAGTTTGACTACAATGATCTGTCACTGCCCAAGTATAGGTGTTACTTTGTATGCTCCTGGGTGTGACAGATCGTTGTTTTTATTTGCCTATTTTGTGTATGATCCCTGCCTGTCTGACTACTCTACCTGCTATACCCCTTAACTACTGGATTGATATACTGCTGCTGATCCCTGCCTGTCTGACTACTCTGCCTGCTATACCTCTTAACTACTGGATTGATATACTGATGATGAACCCTGCCTGTCTGACTACTCTACCTGGTATTCCCCCTTAATTACTGGATTGATATACTGCTGCTGAACCCTGCCTGTCTGACTACTCTGCTTATTAACCCCTGTTGTTCTGGATTGCCTCTTTGTTGCCGAACCCTGCCTGCCTGACCATTCTAGTGGTGTGCCCTTGGACTGCTTTACTGTTGTCAAATCCTGCCTGCCTGACCATTCTAGTTGTGTGCCCTTGGACTGCTTTGCTGTTGCCAAACCCTGCCTGCCTGACCATTCTAGTGGTTTGTCCTTGGACTGCTCTGCCGTTTCCACTGGGGACTGTCCTGCCTGTGGTGAGTGCTGCCTTCCTCATCTTACTAACTTTCTCTGCTCTGGGATATTCCCTATCATTCCAGGCTCAATGCCGGGATAACAAGACTACTGGCCGAGTTCGGTCTGATAGAGGAGTATCCCACGAGCATTACAAAAACAAAATCAAATTGCACACTGACCGCAGTCCACTCTTTTACTTGGGTATGTTGTTAGACCCCAATCTATGGATTATAGGGATGTAGTATATGCACCTGCATCACAAACTCACCTTAATAAACTTAATACATTGTATAACTCGTGCTGCCGCTTTCTGCTACAATGTAACTACAGGACCCACCATTATGACATGCTAAAAGAAATAAACTGGCTGTCGCTGGAATCCAGACGCACCCTCCATCTTTCCTGCCTTGTGTTTAAGAGCTTTTCTGGGAAGCTCCCATCCTACCTGAACAGAATGCTCTCCCCGGCTATTCCCACCTCCTATAACCTCCAATCTAGTACCAGCACATTATTTAGTCTGCCTCAATACAAAAAGAAAGCAGCTCGGTCCTCCTTTTCCTATAGAGCACCACAATTATGGAATGACCTCCCGCACACTTTCAAACCTTCCCCAAGCCTAATATCGTTTAAGAGATCCCTCTCTACATATCTCAAAACAGAATGCACCCGTCATTGTTGATTATATATTTCCTACCTGTTCTATGTTAAATTTTTGCAAATATTCGGCTAGATTATAAGTTTTGCGTTATGAGGGGTGCAGTGCTAACTTGCACGTTATTGTCACCGCTCACTTACCCACAGCGCTGGTATTACAGGTTTTCCTAAACCCGGCGTTAGCAGGCAAGAAGTGAGCGTAGAGCAAAATTGTACTCCATACCGCACTCCAATACCAGCGCTGCTTAAGTCAGCGGTGAGCTGGTTTTACGTGCTCGTGCACGATTTCCCCATAGACATCAATGGGGAGAGCTGGCTGAAAAAAAGCCTAACACCTGCAATAAAGCAGCATAAAGCTCAGTAACGCAGCCCAATTGATTCCTATGGGGAAACAAAATTTATGTTTACACCTAACACCCTAGCATGAACCCCAAGTCTAAACACCCCTAATTTTACACTTATTAACCCCTAATCTGCCACCCCCAACATCGCCGACACCTACATTATATTTATTAACCCCTAATCTGCCGCCCCGACATCGCCGACACCTACATTATACTTATTAACCCCTAATCTGCTGCTCCCAACATCGCAGACACCTACATTATATTTATTAACCCCTAATCTCCCGCCCCCAATGTTGCCGCAACCTACCTACACTTATAAACCCCTAATCTGCCGCTCCGGACATTGCTGCAACTATTATAAACATATTAACCCCTAAACCGCCACACTCCCGCATCGCAAACACTAGTTAAACATTATTAACCCCTAATCTGCCGTCCCCAACGTCGCCGCCACTATACTACATTTATTAACCCCTAAACCTAAGTCTTAACCCTAACCCTAACACCCCCTAACTTAAATATAATTCAAATAAATCTAAATAAAAATTCCTATCATTAACTAAATAATGCCTATTTAAAACTAAATACTTACCTATAAAATAAACTCTAAGCTAGCTACAATATAACTAATAGTTACATTGTAGCTATCTTAGGATTTATTTTTATTTTACAGGCAAGTTTGTATTTATTTTAACTCGGTAGAATAGTTACTAAATAGTTATTAACTATTTACTAACTACCTTGTTAAAATAAATACAAATTTACCTGTAAAATAAAACCTAACCTGTCTTACACTAACACTTAACATTACACAACAATTAAATAAATTAAATTAATTAAATACAATTACCTAAATTACAAAAAAAACAAACACTAAATTACACAAAATAAAAAATAAATGATCAGATATTTAAACTAATTACACCTATTCTAATAGCCCTATCAAAATAAAAAGCCCCCCCCCCCAAATAAAAAATAAACCTAGCCTAAAATAAACTACCAATAGCCCTTAAAGGGGCCTTTTGCGGGGCATTGCCCCAAATAAATCAGCTCTTTTACCTGTAAAAAAAAAATACAAACAACCGCGCCAACAGTAAAACCCACTACCCACACAACCAAACCCCCAAATAAAATCCTAACTAAAAAAACTAAGCTCCCCATTGCCCTGAAAAGGGCATTTGTATGGGCATTTAGCTCTATTGCTGCCCAAACCCTAATTTAAAACTAAAACCCACCCAATAAACCTGTAAAAATCTAACACTAACCCCCGAAGATCCACTTACAGTTTTGAAGACCCGACATCCATCCTAAACGAAGCCGGGAGAAGTCCTAAGCGAAGTGGCAAGAAGTCCTCAACGAAGCCGGGAGAAGTCTTCATCAAAGCCTGCAGAAGTGGTCTTCAAGATGGGCAGAGGTCTTCATCCAGACGGCATCTTCTATCTTCATCCATCCAGCGCGGAGCGGGTCCATCTTCAAGACATCCGGCGCGGAGCATCCTCTTCTTCCAACGACTAACGAACAATGAAGGTTCCTTTAAATGACGTCATCCAAGATGGATCCCTTTAATTTCGATTGGCTGATAGAATTCTATCAGCCAATTGGAATTAAAGGGGAAAAAATCCTATTGGCTGATGCAATCAGCCAATAGGATTGAGCTTCAATCCTATTGGCTGATCCAATCAGCCAAAAGGATTGAGCTCGCATTCTATTGGCTGTTCCAATCAGCCAATTCTATCAGCCAATCAGAATTAAAGGGACACCATCTTGGATGACGTCATTTAAAGGAACCTTCATTCGTCGTTAGTCGTCGGAAGAAGAGGATGCTCCGTGCCGGATGTCTTGAAGTTGGACCCACTTCGTGCCGGATGGATGAAGATAGAAGATGCCGTCTGGATGAAAACTTCTGCCCGTCTGGAGGACCACTTCTGCCGGCTTGGATGAAGACTTCTCCCGGCTTCGTTGAGGACTTCTTGCCGCTTCGCTGAGGACTTCTCCCGGCTTCGTTTAGGATGGATCTCCGGTCTTCAAAACTGTAAGTGGATCTTCAGGGGTTAGTGTTAGGTTTTTTTAAGGGTTTATTGGGTGGGTTTTAGTTTTAGATTAGGGTTTGGGCAGCAATAGAGCTAAATGGCCTTTTAAGGGCAATGCCCATCCAAATGCCCTTTTCAGGGCAATGGGGAGCTTTGGTTTTTTTAATTAGGATTTTATTTGGTGGTTTGGTTGTGCGGGTGGTGGGTTTTACTGTTGGGGGGGTTGTTTGTATTTTTTTTTACAGGTAAAAGAGCTGATTTCTTTGGGGCAATACCCCGCAAAAGGCCCTTTTAAGGGCTATTGGTAGTTTAGTTTAGGCTAGGGTTTTTTTTTTATTTATTTTTTTATTTATTTTTTATTTTGATAGGGCTATTAGATTCGGTGTAATTAGTTTAAATATCTGATACATTTTTTTTTATTTTGTGTAATTTAGTGTTTGTTTGTTTTTTGTAATTTAGGTAATTGTACAGGGAGTGCAGAATTATTAGGCAAATGAGTATTTTGACCACATCATCCTCTTTATGCATGTTGTCTTACTCCAAGCTGTATAGGCTCGAAAGCCTACTACTAATTAAGCATATTAGGTGATGTGCATCTCTGTAATGAGAAGGGGTGTGGTCTAATGACATCAACACCCTATATCAGGTGTGCATAATTATTAGGCAACTTCCTTTCCTTTGGCAAAATGGGTCAAAAGAAGGACTTGACAGGTTCAGAAAAGTCAAAAATAGTGAGATATCTTGCAGAGGGATGCAGCACTCTTAAAATTGCAAAGCTTCTGAAGCGTGATCATCGAACAATCAAGCGTTTCATTCAAAATAGTCAACAGGGTCGCAAGAAGCGTGTGGAAAAACCAAGGCGCAAAATAACTGCCCATGAACTGAGAAAAGTCAAGCGTGCAGCTGTCAAGATGCCACTTGCCACCAGTTTGGCCATATTTCAGAGCTGCAACATCACTGGAGTGCCCAAAAGCACAAGGTGTGCAATACTCAGAGACATGGCCAAGGTAAGAAAGGCTGAAAGACGACCACCACTGAACAAGACACACAAGCTGAAACATCAAGACTGGGCCAAGAAATATCTCAAGACTGATTTTTCTAAGGTTTTATGGACTGATGAAATGAGAGTGAGTCTTGATGGGCCAGATGGATGGGCCCGTGGCTGGATTGGTAAAGGGCAGAGAGCCAGCTCCGACTCAGACGCCAGCAAGGTGGAGGTGGAGTACTGGTTTGGGCTGGTATCATCAAAGATGAGCTTGTGGGGCCTTTTCGGGTTGAGGATGGAGTCAAGCTCAACTCCCAGTCCTACTGCCAGTTTCTGGAAGACACCTTCTTCAAGCAGTGGTACAGGAAGAAGTCTGCATCCTTCAAGAAAAACATGATTTTCATGCAGGACAATGCTCCATCACACGCGTCCAAGTACTCCACAGCGTGGCTGGCAAGAATGGGTATAAAAGAAGAAAATCTAATGACATGGCCTCCTTGTTCACCTGATCTGAACCCCATTGAGAACCTGTGGTCCATCATCAAATGTGAGATTTACAAGGAGGGAAAACAGTACACCTCTCTGAACAGTGTCTGGGAGGCTGTGGTTGCTGCTGCACGCAATGTTGATGGTGAACAGATCAAAACACTGACAGAATCCATGGATGGCAGGCTTTTGAGGGTCCTTGCAAAGAAAGGTGGCTATATTGGTCACTGATTTGTTTTTGTTTTGTTTTTGAATGTCAGAAATGTATATTTGTGAATGTTGAGATGTTATATTGGTTTCACTGGTAAAAATAAACAATTGAAATGGGTATATATTTGTTTTTTGTTAAGTTGCCTAATAATTATGCACAGTAATAGTCACCTGCACACACAGATATCCCCCTAAAATAGCTATAACTAAAAGCAAACTAAAAACTACTTCCAAAACTATTCAGCTTTGATATTAATGAGTTTTTTGGGTTCATTGAGAACATGGTTGTTGTTCAATAATAAAATTAATCCTCAAAAATACAACTTGCCTAATAATTCTGCACTCCCTGTATTTAATTAATTTCATTTATTTAATTGTTGCGTAATGTTAGGTGTTAGAGTAAGACAGGTTAGGTTTTATTTTACAGGTAAATTTGTATTTATTTTAACTAGGTAGTTAGTAAATAGTTAATAACTATTTATTAACTATTCTACCGAGTTAAAATAAATACAAACTTACCTGTAAAATAAAAATAAACCCTAAGCTAGCTACAGTGTAACTATTAGTTATATTGTAGCTAGCGTAGGGTTTATTTTACAGGTAAGTATTTAGTTTTAAATAGGAATTATTTAGTTAATGATAGGAATTTTTATTTAGATTTATTTGAATTATATTTAAGTTAGGGGGTGTTAGGGTTAGGGTTAGACTTAGGTTTAGGGGTTAATAAATTTAGTATAGTGGCGGTGGCGACGTTGGGGCGGCAGATTAGGGGTTAATAAATGTAGGTAGGTGGCGGCGATGTTAGGGGAGGCAGATTAGGGGTTAATAATATTTAACTAGTGTTTGCGATACTGGAGTGAGGCGGTTTAGGGGCTAATATGTTTATTATAGTGGCGGCGATGTCCGGAGCGGCAGATTAGGGGTTAATAATTTTATTTTAGTTTTTGCGATGCGGGAGGGCCTCGGTTTAGGGGTTAATAGGTAGTTTATGGGTGTTAGTGTACTTTTTAGCACTTTAGTTATGACTTTTATGCTACAGCTTTCTAGCGTAAAACTCATAACTACTGACTTTAGAATGTGTTACAAATCTTGCAGAATAGGCTGTACCGCTCACTTTCTGGCCTCCCAGAAAAAGCTTGTAATATCGGCGCTATGGAAGTCCCATTGAAAAAAGACTTTACGCAAATTGCGTAAGTTAATTTGCGGTAATGCCAAAAAAGTGTGCGGTACAGCTGTACCTACAAAACTCATAATCTCTCTTCTCATAGCTTGTTTTGAGAGTGGCTTAACTTATTCACTACCTTGTCGCCTACTGCCTCTGCACTGGTTCTGAATGGGACACTTGTCAGGGTTTTTCCCCTGTTTTGTTTGCCATGTGCTACTGGCAGCCATTTTACTCACCTCTCTTGCTGACTATGGTGCATTGTGGGGGATGCTGCTCATTTCCTGCACTTCCTTTTATGGCCAGACTGGTGTGCATCATCTGTGTGAGACAGGATGCAGTCTCAGAATTGTGATGTCATCACTTATTATTTAAAGGGCCTCTGTTCAGTATGCTTTGCCTTTGCGTTGTCTCAGAACTGTTTGTGAGAGTTCCTGTGTATTACCTGGCTGTCTGACGTCCTTCCTGGTTCCTGATCCCTGGCTTGTTCCTGACTCTGCTGTTTTCCTTGTTCCTGATTCTGGCTCGTCTGACTATTCACTTTGGCTCCTGACTCGGCTCGTCTGACTACCAGCTCTGGTTTTGACGCCTGGCTTGTTATTTGACTTGTGGACTTTTTATTATTTTTTTGTTGTTAATAAAGGTATGATTATTTTTGCACTTCTCGTCTCAGTCTGATTCCTGGCACCCTGACAACACTCTTGTAATCAATTTGTCGAATGGAAGCATGATGACATTTCATACTGCCTATACCCCAGGATATCATGTAAGTTTGTTAGATTTCAGATTACTTTTTTTATATTGTTGAAGAACTGCTTCTCTCCTGTTTTTTTATTTATTTTTTATTTTTATGTAGCGCAAAATGAAACTGTATCTGAATTGACACTAGGTATAGAGAGTAGCTTTGCAGAGGGAGGAGATAATTCTTATGGGTTTTTTTTTTCCCTGATAAAGAAGAAAAGAGATGATATTGACTTAAATGTGGAAAATTTAAAAGGGGCCATATGTTCTCACTTTGTGCTTTGTCTCTAATAGATAGGAAGAAATCTTTGAAGTGAGGATTGACACAGCAGGGGAAATCCTTCAGAAAATACAAGATTTTGGATAGGGGGAGTAAAAAAAAGCTACAAGAGGATATTAGCCATGCAAGATGCAAACACACAGAATAAAATCCAATGATACTGTACATCTGTTTCAGGGAATTTATAAGCTTTGAACATTTTTATGTGCTGATAAGTGGATCCTTTTCTTGCCATAACTTAGAACTTCAAAGCAGATTTTGTGGATAATGCAAATTGCTGAAATATAAGATTTTCCTACAAAGAGTTTCTGAAAAAAAGAGAAGGAATTAGGTTTAATTGATGCAACAGCCTTTAATGTGGCGTGCAAAAGAATGTTACAAAAATTGATTTTCTTTTTTATGAAATGTGGTTTTGTATACTGTCTAGCAAGAACTTTGCTTTGGTTGCACTGTTCTGCTAATGATATATTTAACTATTTTATTGGTAAATGGCAAATTGTAATTTAAACCAATTATAATATGTCATTTTGACATTCCCTGGGTAAGTTAAGATGTATGTGCAGCAATAATATGTTTAACATTAATAATTTATATAGTATAGGTAGGATAGTACAGGTATACAATTAATATAACATACTTATAAAGAAAAAGAGAAAGTGCAATATGTACACTTCAGGGCATTAAATACCCATTATTAGAAACAATAGCAGACCTACTCAACAGAAGGCTCTGGTGCTACTTTTATTTTTTGGGCCTCCTCAAAGGTAACTCAGTAGTAAGCAATAATAATAATATATATGCGGATCTGTATAATGATTTTGTGGATATATAGATATATAGATAGATAGATTGCTTCCAAAGTATGAATGTGTTACACAGGAGATCTTTCTTTCATGTGTACTACTTTAAATGTTTAATGTCAATGTGTAGCCAATCACGTCGCAGATATGTCTTTAAATACCTGTGGGAAGGTGTTAGGAGATACAGGTCTATGAGTAAGGCAATGCTTTATACGAAATGCGTAAGACCGCATCTCCTACCCTATGGATGTTTATATTTATCTTTGGCGACTCTGCTATTAAATAAATGGACATTTATCTCCGTGCCCACTTGTCTTGTTTTCTATTGTACACATTCTACACACACCTATGTTTAGACTGGATGCTATGGGCCCCTTTCAGCACTTGGCTCGGGTGCCACTGCACCTGCTGCACCAATGCAAGTTCTGTCCCTGATTAGAATTATTAATGATATATGGGAGCACAACATAGATGTATAGACATTTCTGTAGATTTCTGCTAGGACTAAACAATTGTTCTATTCTATTTAATTATTTATCTATTTGTGACTTTATTAGTTTAATACATCAGCTGCCCTAATTTATCATTGCACAATCAGCTACTTACAATGTCGCACTCTGTTCTTGTGTGGCCAATAGAGTGTAAGCAGGGGCTGTCAATCATCCTGATCCTAGGTGGTGGAGAGGCTAAGTAGCTGTGGTCTTAAGACTAGAGCTACTTAAGATTTCAGGCCACCTTGTGCGATGGGATTGATTTGTGAGGAGTGGATATTGTTGTTGTGGTGTAAGGTTATTTCATGTTGGAGCCAATTTTATTTTTGAAATACATAGACAAGTCATGTGCCACAGGAAAGTATGAAAAGTAAAGTAAAGATGCTTAGGATTGTAGGATATAGATTAAATGATTGTTAAAAGTATACACAAAGAGAGAAGTGCTCAACAAGGAATGAACAACAGTTACGTAGCTTGTTCTTTGACAAGTCACCACCTGGGAAGCGGCCTCTTTTAACACAATTGTGCCTTTCACTTAAGAAGTTTCCTTAAGTATATCAATCTGATCCCACCTAAAAAGACAGTCCTGCCTCAAAATACCAAGATATCCTCCTCCGAACAAGACAACCCCAGACAATTGTTTTTATTTTCTTAGAGCCTTGTCACCCTTAGGGAGGCATTACACAAATTTATTCTTTCTGTGTGTATTTGCATTATTGCCCTGGGGAAGTCTCCATAAGGGTGATGGGGGAAACCTGACGTGGACTCCCTACCCAATGCTCTTTATGGGGTATGGCTGCACCTCACTGACAAGGCCCACAGATAGCTGACATTATTGTCTGGAGTTGCTATAATCGTTGTTCAGAGAATCATTACCTGGTATTTCAGGGTTGGTCAGACTGATTTCCTCTAGTACTGATGTGCCGTGCAGGTACATTTTTGCAGGTAACATGTCAGCTGTGTATGCCGTGGTATGGGGTGCTTCCATAGGGTGTGAGCTATAGAAGAGGGGGTTCTTTCATTAAATCAAGGGCAGAGGTTAGAAAGGAGTTATTCATTCATTATGTAGAGTAGTTCTGTGTCTATGGTGTGTAAATTCCTTTAGAGTCTATTTTAAAGGGACACTCAAGATTCAATTCAAATAGAGCATGCAATTTTAAACAACTTTCCAATATACTTCCATTTGCAAAATGTGCACATTCTTTTTTTATTTTTACTGAGCATGTGGAAGAAGTCATAGAATATACGTATATGCATTTGTGAGTGGCTAATGGATGTCACATGGTACAGGTGGAGTGGAAATATAGATAACTTTGAAACTTATTGTATTGTCTTTTTTATCATGCATTTGTTGTTTATGCAAATCTACTCTATTTACTGGTCCTTTAAGGGTTGGTTGGTTGGTGGGTGTGTAGTAGGGTATCCCTGCTATTACTGTCTATTGCTGCATTAAGTACCCAATACATGATATATTGCATATAAAGGGCTAGATTATAAATTAAGTGCTAATTTATCGTGTGCCTGTAAATAGGCAAACTTGCCCATTTACGGGCTCACAATAAATAACCAGCCATTACAAGTGGCTGGTTAATGATACTGCAATGTCACGGTAACACTTTGAGCTAGCATTCATTAACCAAAGATCAGATCTCTGGTTAATGAAAAAAATGTCCCCAAATTTGCACTAAAATAAAGTTGACAGTTCTTTAATTAAAATAAAAAAATGTAGCATCTTTATTTAAAAAAAAAAAAAAAATAACTGCACAAAGCTGTTTTAAGGGGTTAAAGTATGCGGATGTGGGGTGAAAAGTCCCCTTTACATTGCGGTCTATGGGGACTGAAGGTCGCATTCGCATTGCACTCAACTGCTAATACCAAAGCACATTTGCATGCGTTGGTATCACAAGAGGAGTGCAAATATTGCACTCGCCAAAGCACAATTTTGCGCTCCACTCGTAATCTGGACTAAAATGTAAACCTAATAACAACCCATCTACTATGGATATTATCATTTGTTACCAGAATCATTATAAAGATGTTACTTTTTGTTTTCCTCTGTTTATGTTTTTTTCCATTGTACTAAACTGTCACTTTTTCTTATATATTTATATATATTTAATACTTTCAGTTTATACTTTTCTCAGTTCATGATTGATCGCTATTTCAGGTATTGGTAATTCACAAAGTCTATCTTTTGAATCCTCTATGTTCTATCCTAATGAAACTTTAATAAAAACTAAAAAAAAATAATTTGGAAACACAGTTAATGTAAATGTTTCTAAGTGTAAAATATTTGCATGTCTGTTTGGTTATAAAAAACATAATTTATGTAAGAACTTACCTGATAAATTCATTTCTTTCATATTAGCAAGAGTCCATGAGCTAGTGACGTATGGGATATACATTCCTACCAGGAGGGGCAAAGTTTCCCAAACCTCAAAATGCCTATAAATACACCCCTCACCACACCCACAAATCAGTTTAACGAATAGCCAAGAAGTGGGGTGATAAGAAAAAAGTGCGAAAGCATAAAAAATAAGGAATTGGAATAATTGTGCTTTATACAAAAAAATCATAACCACCACAAAAAAGGGTGGGCCTCATGGACTCTTGCTAATATGAAAGAAATGAATTTATCAGGTAAGTTCTTACATAAATTATGTTTTCTTTCATGTAATTAGCAAGAGTCCATGAGCTAGTGACGTATGGGATAATGACTACCCAAGATGTGGATCTTTCCACGCAAGAGTCACTAGAGAGGGAGGGATAAAATAAAGACAGCAAATTCCTGCTGAAAATAATCCACACCCAAAATAAAGTTTAAATGAAAACATAAGCAGAAGATTCAAACTGAAAGAGCTGCCTGAAGTACTTTTCTACCAAAAACTGCTTCAGAAGAAGAAAACACATCAAAATGGTAGAATTTAGTAAAAGTATGCAAAGAAGACCAAGTTGCTGCTTTGCAAATCTGATCAACCGAAGCTTCATTCCTAAACACCCAGGAAGTAGAAACTGACCTAGTAGAATAAGCTGTAATCCTCTGAGGCGGAGTTTTACCCGACTCAACATAGGCATGATGAATTAAAGATTTCAACCAAGATGCCAAAGAAATGGCAGAAGCTTTCTGGCCTTTTCTAGAACCGGAAAAGATGACAAATAGACTAGAAGTCTTTCGGAAATTCTTAGTAGCTTCAACATAATATTTCAAAGCTCTAACAACATCCAAAGAATGCAATGATTTCTCCTTAGAATTCTTAGGATTAGGGCAAAATGAAGGAACTACAATTTCTCTACTAATGTTGTTGGAATTCACAACCTTAGGTAAAAATTCAAAAGAAGTTCGCAACACTGCCTTATCCTGATGAAAAATCAGAAAAGGAGACTCACAAGAAAGAGCAGACAATTCAGAAACTCTTCTGGCAGAAGAGATGGCCAAAAGGAACAAAACTTTCCAAGAAAGTAATTTAATGTCCAATGAATGCATAGGTTCAAACGGAGGAGCTTGAAGAGCCCCCAGAACCAAATTCAAACTCCAAGGAGGAGAAATTGACTTAATGACAGGTTTTATACGAACCAAGGCTTGTACAAAACAATGACTATCAGGAAGATTAGCAATCTTTCTGTGAAAAAGAGCAGAGATTTGACCTTTCAAGGAACTTGCAGACAAACCTTTATCTAAACCATCCTGAAGAAACTGTAAAATTCTCGGAATTCTAAAAGAATGCCAGCAAAAATTATGAGAAAGACACCAAGAAATATAAGTCTTCCAGACTCTATAATATATCTCTCTAGATACAGATTTACGAGCCTGTAACATAGTATTAATCACAGAGTCAGAGAAACCTCTTTGACCAAGAATCAAGCGTTCAATCTCCATACCTTTAAATTTAAGGATTTGAGATCCTGATGGAAAAAAGGACCTTGCGACAGAAGGTCTGGTCTTAACTGAAGAGTCCACGGTTGGCAAGAGGCCACCCGGGCAAGATCCGCATACCAAAACCTGTGAGGCCATGCTGGAGCTACCAGCAGAACAAACGAGCATTCCTTCAGAATCTTGGAGATTACTCTTGGAAGAAGAACTAGAGGCAGAAAGATATAGGCAGGATGATACTTCCAAGGAAGTGATAATGCATCCACTGCCTCCGCCTGAGGATCCCAGGATCTGGACAGATACCTGGGAAGTTTCTTGTTTAGATGAGAAGCCATCAGATCTATTTCTGGAAGTTCTCACATTTGAACAATCTGAAGAAATACCTCTGGGTGAAGAGACCATTCGCCCGGATGCAACGTTTGGCGACTGAGATAATCCGCTTCCCAATTGTCTATTCCTGGAATATGAACCGCAGAGATTAGACAGGAGCTGGATTCCGCCCAAACCAGAATTCGAGATACTTCTTTCATAGCCAGAGGACTGTGAGTCCCTCCTTGATGATTGATGTATGCCACAGTTGTGACATTGTCTGTCTGAAAACAAATGAACGATTCTCTCTTCAGAAGAGGCCAAGACTGAAGAGCTCTGAAAATTGCACGGAGTTCCAAAATATTGATCGGTAATCTCACCTCCTGAGATTCCCAAACCCCTTGTGCTGTCAGAGACCCCCACACAGCTCCCCAACCTGTAAGACTTGCATCTGTTGAAATTACAGTCCAGGTCGGAAGAACAAAAGAAGCCCCCTGAACTAAACGATGGTGATCTGTCCACCACGTCAGAGAGTGTCGTACAATCGGTTTTAAAGATATTAATTGAGATATCTTTGTGTAATCCCTGCACCACTGATTCAGCATACAGAGCTGAAGAGGCCGCATGTGAAAACGAGCAAAGGGGATCGCGTCCGATGCTGCAGTCATAAGACCTAGAATTTCCATGCATAAGGCTACCGAAGGGAAAGATTGTGACTGAAGGTTTCGACAAGCTGATATCAACTTTAGATGTCTCATGTCTATCAAAGATAGAGTCATGGATACTGAATCTATCTGAAAACCTAAAAAGGTTACCTAAGTCTGAGGAATCAATGAACTTTTTGGTAAATTGATCCTCCAACCATGATGTTGAAGAAACAACACAAGTCGATTCGAATGAGATTCTGCTAAATATGAAGACTGAGCAAGTACCAAGATATCGTCCAAATAAGGAATACCACAATACCCTGTTCTCTGATTACAGACAGAAGGGCACCGAGAACCTTCGTAAAAAATTATTGGAGCTGTAGCTAGGCCAAATGGCAGAGCCACAAACTGGTAATGCTTATCTAGGAAAGAGAATCTCAGAAACTGATAGTGATCTGGATGAATCGGAATATGCAGATATGCATCCTGTAAATCTATAGTAGACATATAATGCCCTTGTTGAACAAAAGGCAGGATAGTCCTTACAGTTACCATTTTGAATGTTGGTATCCTTACATAACGATTCAATATTTTTAGATCCAGAACTGGTCTGAAGGAATTTTCCTTCTTTGGTACAATGAAGAGATTTGAATAAAACCCCAGTCCCTGTTCCAGAACTGGCAAAATTACTCCAGTCAACTCTAGATCTGAAACACATTTCAGAAATGCTTGAGCCTTTGCTGGGTTTACTGGACACGGGAAAGAAAAAATCTCTTTGCAGGAGGCCTTATCTTGAAGCCAATTCTGTACCCTTCTGAAACAATGTTCTGAATCCAAAGATTGTGAACGGAATTGATCCAAATTTCTTAGAAAAAACGTAATCTGCCCCCTACCAGCTGAGCTGGAATGAGGGCCGCACCTTCATGTGGACTTAGGAGCTGGCTTTGATTTTCTAAAAGGCTTGGATTTATTCCAGACTGGGGATGGTTTCCAAACTGATACCGCTCCTGAGGATGAAGGATCAGGTTTTTGTTCCTTGTTGTGACAAAAGGAATGAAAACGATCATTACCCTGGAAAGAAAGGGAAAGCAGAGTAGACTTAGAAGACATAACAGCATTACAAGTCTTAAGCCATAAAGCTCTTCTAGCTAAAATAGCTAGAGACATATACCTGACATCAACTCTAATGATATCAAAGATGGCATTACAAATAAAATTATTAGCATGTTGAAGAATAAAAATGCTATGAGAATTATGATCTGTTACTTGTTGCGCTAAAGCTTCTAACCAAAAGATGAAGCTGCAGCAACATCCGCTAAAGATATAGCAGGTCTAAGAAGATTACCTGAACACAAGTAAGCTTTTCTTAGAAAGGATTCAATTTTCCTATCTAAAGGATCCTTAAGGAAGTACCATCTACCGTAGGAATAGTACGCTTAACAAGAGTAGAGACAGCCCCATCAACTTTAGGGATTTTGTCCCAAAACTCTAATCTGTCAGATGGCACAGGATATAATTGCTTAAAACGTTTAGAAGGAGTAAATGAATTACCCAAATTATTCCATTCCCTGGAAATTACTTCAGAAATAGCACTAGGGACAGGAAAAACTTCTGGAATAACTACAGGAGATTTAAAAACCTTATCTAAACGTTTAGATTTAGTATCAAGAGGACCAGAATCCTCAATTTCTAATGCAATTAGGACTTCTTTAAGTAAAGAACGAATAAATTTCATTTTAAATAAATATGAAGATTTATCAGCATCAACCTCTGAGACAGAATCCTCTGAACCAGAAGAACCATTCTCAGAATCAGAATGATGATGTTCATTTAAAAATTCATCTGAAAAATGAGAAGTTTTAAAAGACTTTTTACATTTACTAGAAGGAGGAATAACAGACATAGCCTTCTTAATGGATTTAAAAACAAAATCTCTTATGTTATCAGGAACACTCTGAGTATTAGATGTTGACAGAACAGCAACAGGTAATGTAACAGTACTTAAAGGAAATATTATCTGCATAAACAGTTTGTCATGACAAAACAGTACAAACTACAGCTGGAGGAACAGATACCATAAGTTTACAGTAGATACACTTAGCTTTGGTAGCTCCAGCCCCAGGCAGGGATATTCCAGAAGTATCTTCTGACTCAGCTTCAACGTGGGACATCTTGCAATATGTAATAGAAAAAAACAACATATAAAGCAAAATTGATCAAATTCCTTAAATGACAGTTTCAGGAATGGGAAAAAAATGCCAGTGAATAAGCTTCTAGCAACCAGAAGCAAAAAATCAATGAGACTTAAATAATGTGGAGACAAAAGTGACGCCCATATTTTTTCGCGCCAAAAAAGACGCCCACATTATTTGGCGCCTAAATGCTTTTGGCGCCAAAAATGACGCCACATCCGGAACGCTGACACTTTTGGCGCAAAAGAACGTCAAAAATGACGCAACTTCCGGCGACACGTATGACGCCGGAAACAGAAAATAATTTTTGCGCCAAAAAAGTCTGCGCCAAGAATGACGCAATAAAATGAAGCATTTTCAGCCCCCACGAGCCTAACAGCCCACAGGGAAAGTCAAATTTTTAAGGTAAGAAAAAAATGAATTATTCATATGCATTATCCCAAATATGAAACTGATTGTCTGAAATAAGGAATGTTGAACATCCTGAGTCAAGGCAAATAAATGTTTGAATACATATATTTAGAACTTTATATAAAAAGTGCCCAACCATAGCTTAGAGTGTCACAGAAAATAAGACTTACTTACCCCAGGACACTCATCTACATGTAGTAGAAAGCCAAACCAGTACTGAAACGAGAATCAGTAGAGGAAATGGTATATATAAGAGTATATCGTCGATCTGAAAAGGGAGGTAAGAGATGAATCTCTACGACCGATAACAGAGAACCTATGAAATAGACCCCGTAGAAGGAGATCACTGCATTCAAATAGGCAATACTCTCCTCACATCCCTCTGACATTCACTGCACGCTGAGAGGAAAACCGGGCTCCAACCTGCTGCGGAGCACATATCAACGTAGAATCTAGCACAAACTTACTTCACCACCTCCATAGGAGGCAAAGTTTGTAAAACTGATTTGTGGGTGTGGTGAGGGGTGTATTTATAGGCATTTTGAGGTTTGGGAAACTTTGCCCCTCCTGGTAGGTATGTATATCCCATACGTCACTAGCTCATAGACTCTTGCTAATTACATGAAAGAAATGTAGTGTTGGATAGAACAAGACCATGGGGCCCATTTATCAAGCTGAGCTGGAATGAGGGCCGCACCTTCATGTGGACTTAGGAGCTGGCTTTGATTTTCTAAAAGGCTTGGATTTATTCCAGACTGGGGATGGTTTCCAAACTGATACCGCTCCTGAGGATGAAGGATCAGGTTTTTGTTCCTTGTTGTGACAAAAGGAATGAAAACGATCATTACCCTGGAAAGAAAGGGAAAGCAGAGTAGACTTAGAAGACATAACAGCATTACAAGTCTTAAGCCATAAAGCTCTTCTAGCTAAAATAGCTAGAGACATATACCTGACATCAACTCTAATGATATCAAAGATGGCATTACAAATAAAATTATTAGCATGTTGAAGAATAAAAATGCTATGAGAATTATGATCTGTTACTTGTTGCGCTAAAGCTTCTAACCAAAAGATGAAGCTGCAGCAACATCCGCTAAAGATATAGCAGGTCTAAGAAGATTACCTGAACACAAGTAAGCTTTTCTTAGAAAGGATTCAATTTTCCTATCTAAAGGATCCTTAAGGAAGTACCATCTACCGTAGGAATAGTACGCTTAACAAGAGTAGAGACAGCCCCATCAACTTTAGGGATTTTGTCCCAAAACTCTAATCTGTCAGATGGCACAGGATATAATTGCTTAAAACGTTTAGAAGGAGTAAATGAATTACCCAAATTATTCCATTCCCTGGAAATTACTTCAGAAATAGCACTAGGGACAGGAAAAACTTCTGGAATAACTACAGGAGATTTAAAAACCTTATCTAAACGTTTAGATTTAGTATCAAGAGGACCAGAATCCTCAATTTCTAATGCAATTAGGACTTCTTTAAGTAAAGAACGAATAAATTTCATTTTAAATAAATATGAAGATTTATCAGCATCAACCTCTGAGACAGAATCCTCTGAACCAGAAGAACCATTCTCAGAATCAGAATGATGATGTTCATTTAAAAATTCATCTGAAAAATGAGAAGTTTTAAAAGACTTTTTACATTTACTAGAAGGAGGAATAACAGACATAGCCTTCTTAATGGATTTAAAAACAAAATCTCTTATGTTATCAGGAACACTCTGAGTATTAGATGTTGACAGAACAGCAACAGGTAATGTAACAGTACTTAAAGGAAATATTATCTGCATAAACAGTTTGTCATGACAAAACAGTACAAACTACAGCTGGAGGAACAGATACCATAAGTTTACAGTAGATACACTTAGCTTTGGTAGCTCCAGCCCCAGGCAGGGATATTCCAGAAGTATCTTCTGACTCAGCTTCAACGTGGGACATCTTGCAATATGTAATAGAAAAAAACAACATATAAAGCAAAATTGATCAAATTCCTTAAATGACAGTTTCAGGAATGGGAAAAAAATGCCAGTGAATAAGCTTCTAGCAACCAGAAGCAAAAAATCAATGAGACTTAAATAATGTGGAGACAAAAGTGACGCCCATATTTTTTCGCGCCAAAAAAGACGCCCACATTATTTGGCGCCTAAATGCTTTTGGCGCCAAAAATGACGCCACATCCGGAACGCTGACACTTTTGGCGCAAAAGAACGTCAAAAATGACGCAACTTCCGGCGACACGTATGACGCCGGAAACAGAAAATAATTTTTGCGCCAAAAAAGTCTGCGCCAAGAATG